>NC_066844.1:8238052-8538052 GCF_001640805.2 Lates calcarifer
TTTGTGGACCTGTTCCTTGACATTCATGTGTGACATGGTGTCCTGGCTGTAATAAATTACACCAATAAGGACATGAGAGTGCAGTTGCCATCTTTTGCATCTATGTGAGGATGCACATCAAATCAGATCATAAACCCGGCCTCTGCATGGTGTGTGTGTGTTTACCTAAGGAGCTTTAATTAGCATAGACAGTCTTTTCAAGCATAGTGTCAGTGCCAACATTTTTCAGTCCTGCAGGAGAAGAATCCTGCAGGATTTTCCACATTACTACAGCCAGACGTGAAATCCCTCTCCCACTGGGTCCTGCAGACATTCTAGTACAGCTAGATGGCAGCAAAAGCTTACTTACTCTTTAAATGCAGAAGTGACAGGGTTATTGTTTACATATCATATTTAATCAGTTATTGATATTTAAACAAAATCTTGGTCTGGTCTCACCCAGTGGCATATGAATAACACACCACTTTGCTTAAGTAATTTCATATGTTATCAACACCACATGATGACTGTACACGGGTAAATGATACATAAAAAGCTTAAAAAGCATAGACATGACATACAAAAAAGCTCTGACAGTGAAATGCTATTTAAATGCAATCCCATGCTCAGTAAGTGAGTGAATGGGTGACTGAGCATCAAACTTCAACTTCAGCCTTAACTTCAATTTTGATACCACCTTTGGAGAGTACAGTTTAAAACAAGTTAAGCCCAGTAATAACAGCCTGTCGTATTTTTTTTTTTTTTTTTAGGTTTTTCCATGCTTACCCACAGTAATAATGCTGTCTGCCCAGCCTCATCAGATTAAATACCAATCCTGTTCAAGCTTCCTGGCTACTGTCTGCACAGCCTACCTGCTGCCTACATTATGCAGTACTGATGGCAGAATTGTTCATCTTCTTTACATAAATAAAAATAGCAACACTGCCCTGGACATGTATAAAAGCTGACATTATAATGTAAGTTTATCTTTTTTGTCTTTTTCTTCAAGGGCAAATGCACAGCAACTTAAGAAAACACATGCTACAACTGCAAATACATACAATTCATTCAACATGCTGCAAATATGGAAACAATGTAAAACCAAAAAGAACGACTGCAGCTTCTATAGCTGATGGTCCAGGTCCTGACTTCCTGTCAAACATGATCTACTATCTGGAGGAGTTCTGTTGTGTTGACTGGACAGGCAGTGTTTTTCTGTTGCATTTGGTTTGGGGTTTGTGTGTTTATGGTTTTGCATAATTTCTGTATTTGCAGGAATAAAACAGAATAAAACATGGAATAAAACCAGTTTCATGTGAGCTTCCTAGAATACTAGGTTTCATTAACCTACTCAACCGGGCAGGCTACACACAGACACAAAACCTGTTCTGTTGCTTTCAGCCTTTAATCCATCTGTTTTCCCCTCTTCTAGAAAGCCATATTAGCGAAATTTACTCACTGATTAAAACAGAAGTGCATCACAAATCCCCAGAGTTGTAGTGAAAGTCGCCTCTACATGAACAGCAGCAGCATATATCACATCCAAACCAACATAGCACTGACTCGCTGCATTGAACTCAAAATTCTCTTTAGTGTTAGAAATGCTTAAAGATTTACTTTATTATGTAACAAAAGTCAAATCACTTATTGTTTAAGAACAGAATATGATGTTCCTAATAAAGAGTTTTTAAATATCTGCAAATAAGGAGCATGATGAATTCATGGATAAAGGAAATTCAATTATGTGTGGACATAACTGAGGAACATAAAAATGATAGATGATATAACATTCAAAGGGAAAATTAAGGAATTTTATAATATATTCATGGAATCAAATAGCGTGTATAGTCTTATGAGCCTTTGTTAAAAGACCATGGCAGAAATTTAATGATGATACGTGCTTAAATATTTGTAAAAGAGTCAATTACAAAAGTATCTGGACACAAATTCAAATTCAAGGGTTATAGTATGCCTGTAGGTATGACTGCATGTAATTATCTGCGAAGACTCCTACGTGTGCCTCCCATAATCAGATTATGGGGAGTGGATGACGAATTTGCTGCAGCCCACAGCTCAATCATTTCAACCTGGTGATGATTAGGTGTTGATTTCAGACTGGGGGTGCACAAAGAGAGGGAGTGCAGATCTCAGTGCAGGTTACAATGCAGCACAGAGGAGCAGTCTCTTCTGTCTACACCTTTAATCATAACTCAGACTGGAAGAGCTGGAGGAGGAGCTGGAGCACCACTACTGGAGCTATGGACTGATGCCAATGTTATTTAAGCAGAAACTGTTTTACTTACTGTACAAACAGGAGTTTAATTTTTTACTTTGAGCCCAAAGCCAGCAGGGATAGGGAGGCTAGGTCCGGTAGAACCAGAGCAGGTTTCAGGCACAACAGTAGAGGGACAGAGGCAGAAATCAGGCCGGGAAAAGCTGTAGGCAAAGGTAAATAAGAATTAACAAATAGCTTCAACAAGCAATGAGATCCAAAAGGCTTGAACATGACTAACTGAGTATCTTTACAATATTTAGTACATTTATTCCATCATCAGCCTGCATGAAAGCCATTTAGGCTGCAAGTCTCACCCAACAGCACCTAACCAAGAGCTCCACAGTGCCAGAGGAGGACTTCTAAAGCTGAACAGCTATACAGAATAGTAGAACTGTCACGTAGCAGCCACAGAACACCTTAGGGAGCATCCACCCAAAGTCCACCATGAGGAGACTGTCAACTTCAAACACTGCTTTTCTGGATTCCAACCAAGTAAGTCTCCAGCAATGACAATGCTACTCAGGTAGTTTAAACCTATTCTAACCCTAACCATGTTACATTACTCATTATACCAGCTGTTAGTTAACATTGCTAATTTGGTCATCCTTACTTAATTTTATTAAGTAAGGATGACCTGCATTTATTTTATGTTAGTAGGCAATAATTAATAAATCTTTTTTTGTTTTTGGACCCAGTTGTTTGTGTTTTCCTTCTGGAGTAAAGAACTAGGATCTTTTGAATTGGAATCACGGCTGCAGGCCTGACTGATCAGTTGGAGTCATTACAATAATATTAATATCTTTTGTTCCACTTCATAACTGATGTCCCCTTTAACAAGTGCTTTTCTGAATAAATTCTGCGTAATGCTACAATACACTTAATATTAACCTTGTGAAATGTAGAAATGGGACATTAAGTAAAATTATTAATGAGGGAAAATCTCAGAAGAATCTCTTGTGAATCATTTACTATTCTTTTTTTCTGGACAAATGAAGTGAAGTATTTCTTAGCTCACTTTGACATGACACATAACCATAATCACCAGGCTGCAGGAATTCTTTCACATTAAGTTCACCCTCAGAGCCCATGAAAAACACATTAACTCCTGTAGTCCTCAAATGATCCCTCAAGCATGAGTGACATTAGGGCTTTTTTTTAATATCTTGTATGAAAAAATAATTAGATCATTTACTTTACATACAGTTTACATTTTAATTATGTCCATTTATGCTCCTTGTATATATATTTATGTTCCTTGTAAATATAGTTCTTGCTTTACGCTCTTTTCTTTTACTGTAACTGTCCTTTAGCACCAATATACAAAGACAAATTCCTTGTATGTGCAAACTTACTTTGCATTAAAGTCTGATTCTGATTCTGTAAAATGAATTTAATATTGGAACTTTGTATCTAAAAATGGAGACCAGTGGTGATGGGCTACTAACATTTTTAATTTAAAAAAAATCTGTAAAAAAAAAAAAAATCATCTGCAGATGACCATGTATTCTGTCAAAGCTGCAGGAGTATGGGGTACAAAGAAGCTGTGCTGGAGCACTTTCCATGTCACTGTCAGTGTGATGGTGCCACATGGTAATCAGTGAGCACTAGAGGTGTTGGCAGTTGTACTTTTGAGCTTTGGACAGGGCCAGGCTTGTTGTTTCCCTCTGGACTGGCTAACCATGTCTTGACCTGTTTGTGTGCCAAAAGGTCTGGAGATGGTCTGATGGAATGAATTCACTTTATTGAGAGCTCATACTGCGCTGCTGCAAATCGTTACTTTATAAATCCAAGTTGGCAACATTTGCATTAATATAGCTTAATTAATCAATTAATAGCCGTACCTCATATAGAGACAAACTACCATTCACACTTGTATTCACACCAATGAGCAATTTAGAGTCACCAATTAATTTGCATGTCTTTGGACTGTGGGAGAAAGCTGGTAGACCCGGAACGAGCCTACGCAGGCACACGGAGAACGTGCAAATTCCACACAGAAAAGCCCTGGGTGAACCAGGGTTTGAACCTAGAACCTTCTTGATGTGAGGAGACAGTGCTAACCACTGCACCGTCATGCCGCCCAGTCCGATTTCTCGCATAAAGTTTAATTCGCTTTAGGGCTGAGAATGTCTGCTTGACAGAAGCAGTTTGTTTTTTTCTACAAATAATCAGCTGTTCCGGTATTTTACTTTTTATGTCTTGTCATTTTATTAGTTCATATTGATGCTTCTGCTGGAGATAATGTGTATGGTGCAGCTGTGGCTGCAGTGTTTGGAGACCTATTGAATTGTGTTTGGGTTTTTATAGCCTTGCTTTAGTAATGACTTTTATTCTGGCTACATGGCATTTCAGTTTGCGATGCAAAGTTCTGTTATACTGCGTTTCTGTATATTGTCGATAGTTTCTATAGCTGTGAAATCATAATGACGGTATAAAAGATGGGTTAATTCTGGTGGGACACCAGTGAAGGCCTAGATGTGAAATGTACGACCTGCCACTGATATATTATTGTATTACTTGGTCATGTGACATGCCATTTCAGTGCTTTTTAGCCCTGGTGCCAAACACAACACTGTATCCAGACCAGTGGGAGGACTTATTAACACTTACAGCCATCATGGATCTGGTGTATTAATAACAGATACATTGTAAGCCATTATCATATATCAACCATTCTCACACTTGCACACAGCATGGTATATCTCTGCTGCAGAGCAGAGAGCCAAGGAAAATCTCCACTAATACCTTCAGAAGCTTGAAACCAGTGGATAAAGGTTAAGGAAAATTATATTATCTTTCGTAGGCTTCATGCCAGTTAAAATTATTCTGGCCTGAAAAATGAATCTAGGCCTGAGGGAGTTCTCTAAAGAATCCAAGCAGCATGTAGGCGATTCTGCTGGGAGCTGTAAATCCCCTGAGGCACAGTAAACAGAGAAGATCATTAGCATTTAGGATTCAGATAATGACTACACATAAGCCTGACAAGACTGGGGATTGAGGAGGTGACCAGGAGGAGGTTGGGGTCAGCAACAACAATTAATTCTTTCTATCTTAGGAAAAAACAAAAACAAAACAAAAACAAAACAAGAAGCTTAACACAGCTCTATGAAAGATGATGTCTTTTTTTAATGAGGGATGTCAAAGACAAATATCAAACGAATGAAAACAAATGAATAGACGTACTGTATGATGATACATTATAATAATTCAATTCAATTGTATTTCGGTGTAAATTGTTTCCTGGAAGTATACAGGTGAATTAAAGCTAGTTTTAGGTAATACTGCTGTTGCAATTATACTATATACTAGGTCATATTATAAAACTTTATATATAAGTCTACTGTTATTTTATCTATTATTGTTTAAAAAAAAAAAAAAAAACACAGGTGGGTGTTTACCAAGCCAGGAAAGCCAAATGACAGATGTCCAGTTACATGATGGGCAGTGTACCATCCTGTGTTTTTGTAGTTTGACTAGAGACAAGAAGCCAGGGTAGGTCAGTCACTGCTGTATCACTTTAAACTACTGTCTTTTTAGCCTGTGTCTTGCTAGTCTTCAGACGGTAAAGGTTCAGTGCCCTTTTAATAAGTCTCATAGGTTAAGTTAGGTTTAATTAGTGACTCTAAATTGCCCGTGGGTGTGAATAGTTCTTTGTCTATATATGTTGGCCCTGCGATGGACTGGCCATCTGTCCAGGGTGTACCCCACCTCTCACCCAAGGTCAGGTGGGATAGGCTCCAGGCCCCTCGTGACCCTTAACGGATAAGCAGTATAGATAATGGATGGATGGAAGTTCTTCAACAACAACAAAAATAAGTATGAAGTGTACAGAATGTGAAGCAGTGGTTACTGTTCAGTTTGTGGGTTTTATTCCCATATTTGCTGTGATAAGCAAAAATATACACTTCTCCCTGCCACTCATTAGTACACTGTGGTCCACTATACCTTCTCAGGGAAACATGGATGCTCAGGGAATGATCACAGCCATAAGTCACCATCAGCAGAGATGCTGTGTGTGGCTTTGGAATACGTTAAGAGGAGAGTCTTATTTTTTTTTTACCTTTTTTCACCACACTCACTCTACTGCCACAGGAATCTGGTCTTAGCACTCTGCTATCAGGCTCTGGCAGCTTCACAATGAATGCACAGCTTAGACACAAGCTCCAAGGAAAAATATACCAGCAAAAATGATTTTAGCAAATGGTTGTTACCAACGACCAGTATGCCCCTTACACACACACACACACACACATACACACCAAAAACAAAAACAAAAAAAAAAAAAAAACTGCTCATGCTTCACTAATCATCTGATCCTCAGAGGAGCAGAGGACACTGCAGACTGTAGAAGGGCACTCTGTTGGGGCTGATGCTTGCTGTCATATAACCTGCTGGCTGCCACTTCCAAGACCTTACCATGTAAACATCATAATATGATCCACATTGGTACACTCTAACAATCAGTAAGTCAGTAAGTTTTAACAACAGATAGCCTTTAATGAGAAACAATGATGGGGTGCTAAAATAATTGCACATGAAATAAAAACATAGAGAAAAAGTTTTTTGTTTTTTATGAATGAGTGCATAGAACACTTAGATAATGTAACCACCTATAGGCTACTTGATTAAATCACAAGGACTCCTGAAACTCCTTCACTGGACTGGTGGAGTTAAATTGCAGTGCTGACACTAAAAACTGGCTAGCAGAAAAAGATTCAAAAGGAATAAAAATGAAAAGCAGAAGGTTTGATGAAAAGTACTTGGCGTAAGGTTTCATTCAAACCTCAGACTGAAGGGATCCATCACCAGTGTATTTGATTCGTGGCCATGTGTTGGTGAAAGAGAGCTTTAAACCTTACAAGGTGCTATGGCACTTGCAGGTGACACTAATTGCTGCAGACTGAGCCACTTGAGTTTTTCTGAATGAAAAGAGCTATGAGATCAAACGTCCTGCAGAAAGCCATTACAGTAAATGAGAAAGCCCTTCAAACCTTGTTCATTACCGGGAGACTGGGAATCCATTCAACTAAGGTGAGATGCTTCTCCTAGCATGTGCTAAAGTGACAGCTTCAATTATGTGTGGAGAAAGTGCAGCAGATGAATTAACCCTTAATTTCAGTGTCAGGCAATACTCTGGCTAATGATATTGGATGTATGGCAACAGATGTGAAAGAGCAGACCATTGCATAAATAAAACTGAGTGTGTTTATTTCTCTTGACTGGACCAGCAATACTGCCAGAGAGGTACAAGTGTTGCTCAATGCCAGATTTGCTCAATGCTCTGCTGGCTTCTTCCTGTACATCCAATGATGGACAACGTTTTGCTGTGTAGGATTCATTTGTGTGTGTGAGCATGAAATTAATTCGAAGAACTGTGTGTATGGGCAATGGACAGTAAATGTAATCATGAAAAAAGTACAGGCCATTGCTCCACCTGAACTGTGGACATACTGCATCATACATCGGCAAGCCCTTAAACAACTGATGGATGAAGCAGTCCAAGTACAGTCAAACTGACCAAAACAAAGTTCTCTGTTTCCAGAGATGGGAGCAGAACTCCACCAGCTGCTGTACCATAGTGAAGTGAAGTGTGATGGCTTTACAGAGGAAACAAGCTCCCACAGGAATTTAGGCTCTTTCTTACAGGGGGGAAAAAAAAAAACTCTCCTCTAGCTGCAACATTTTTTGGGGAAGAATGGCTTGCCTTCTTTGGCAACCTAACTGACATTTTCAGCCGACTTCATGATTGGAACGCAGGACTTCAGTGTAACAATGCATCCATCTTCACCCTATCTGACAGAGCTGAAGCCTGCATAAGAAAACTGTTGATTGTGACTGAAAACAATACCTCACAAATTCATGTTCAACCTAGTGATATAACCTAATGCTTACAAAATATAATTTCTATTTTCATTTTAACAATTTCATTATTTTATTTGATGAACGTATGGGAATAATAACATTGCAAGAAGTAATTATCAGCAAGAGGCACTTCAACTTATTAACTCATAACCATGCAACATTTATTTTCCCTCAAATGTCACCAGAAGGGCTCTGCAAGCATCGCACTGCAGTGACTAGATATGTAAGACTTAGCCAAAGCTAATAAGGAGCAAGATGCCCCCCTTCTCTATGGATGAAGGTCAGGAAGGGGTTGAATGGACCCTGTGAACTTGTACTCAATGCCATGTTGGTCTGCTAGGATGAAAAACTTGTAGCCCCAGTGTTTTGGCTTCATAGTTATGTACTGCTGCAGCTGGCTCTTCCCCTGAAAGGACACCATCTGCTCATCCTCACAGACCATTCATTCATCAGAATGCTGCTGAAGCAGTCATTGAGGAAGTTGAGGAGAGGTCTCACCTCGGACTACCTGTCTTCCCGTGGCACATGATTTTTGTTTTCAGTGAAGTGAAGATGTCTTTTGATGCTTTTATGGTCATGGTACTTGTGACAATCTACATCCTTGTTTGGGGGTTCCAGTACAACCTACTTTCTGGTAAGCCATAGACAGACATGTAGGAGCATACTCTGCTGAACTGCAACAGTAACACTGAGAGGTCTAGTGCCATCACACTTGCATACAGATTAGTTTGTCTGATGAAATCTTCTGTTACTTCAGTGGAAGTAATTTACTAGTTCTAAAACTCTAATTGACTATTTTCTGTCTGCCACTTAAGATTTTTCACCTGATGAAACTCTAGTACGTCATCCCTCACTGGTCCAATATGATAGAAAGCTGCTATACATGAAACTTGTTTGTCAATTGCTCTTTATCTTGTAATCTAACCCTAACCCACCTCTTAGAGAAAGAACTAATACCTCTACCTGTGACCTCTGGTGTTGTATATTATACAACACCAGAGGTCACAGGTAGAGGTATTATGTGACTGACTGACTTACTGAATTGTTGCTCTCATCCAGGTTCATGTCAACATCACTCTCCTCATCAATGCCCACTAGCTCAACCTGACTCTCCACTGGTGGAAGAGCCAATGCTGCCCTCTTCTCTTGAAAGTGGGCCACCATGTAATTTAGGTGGTATATTACAATGCTTTATGTTAAAACTATGATGTCCAGTAGTGTGGTTTACAATCTAGATAATATGTTAAAGTTAGAAAATGACAGAATTTACAAAACATAAATAAAAAAATATGTTTTTCCTTTTTAAATTCAAAAGTTGTAAACATAATCTCAGAGTAGCTAAGTAGCTAAATCAATTACCGTCCAATAGGCTGAATGCAGATCACTTCCATATTTACTTATAGTTGCCATGTGGCAACAAATTCACTTTATCATTTTATAAAGAGCTTATTACATCTAAACTGGTTTAAAGATTAAAATTAAAAGTTAACCTACCATAAAGCTCAGAATTTTGCCTACATATTGAACAATTTGTAATTGTTATTGTTTCTGATGTGTACATTAATCAAGAGATGTGTAAATGTAAATGGACTGCACTTGTATAGCGCATTTCTAGTCATATCAACCGCTCAAAGTGCTTCACACCACAGGTCACATTCACCCATTCACACACACATTCCTTCAGCACATACAAAGTGCTTTCTAACACAGTCACACACGATGACACACATCGGGTGCAGATTAGGGTTCGGTATCTTGCCCAAGGATACTTCAGCATGCAGACTGGAGGAGCCGGGGATCAAACCACCGACCTTCCGATTGGTGGGCGACTGCTCTACCTCCTGAGCCATAGCTGTCTGTTAAGATTATTGTAGCTATAGTAGCACAATCATAGTGCAGGGCTGGCTAACAATTCACCATATATACTTGAGGCAAGCATAACTCCATAATGCATAAGTGCATAATAATTATTCTCATAAGAATTTGTTTATTGTAGGGATTCTCCACTGTTGAAGCAGAGCGCACAGGCTTTGACCCCCACGACAACAGTGCCTCACACTGTTTGTGTGTGTGAAGAGGCAGAAATCAGCAAAAGAGCCACACCTTGTGTTAACTGAGGTTCATATAAACTGTGAGAAGAATGCAGGCATCCAGAAAAAAAAAGAAGGATATGTTCCATACTACATACTACCTAGTTAAGAAAGGAAAGACATTTTCTGGCTTTTCAGATCTGGCACAGCTTAATAGAAGGACTGGCTCCAACATGCCAAACTACTACTTGTCAGATAAGGCATGTGCAAGGTGAGAAATAAAATAAATAAAATAAAATATCTAATTTTATATTCTTCCTCTTTCTTCATTATTAATAAAATTCACTTTTACTTCCCCTCATTCACTATTGAGATTTACAATGGGGAGAGGGAGCAACTTCTTTCTGATTAGAAGAAGGCCCGCTACATCAGGGTGCTCATTAACGGGGCCACTGATACTGCAAACATTGAGAATGAAATTGTCTACATCAAGTTCTTCAACAAGAAGAGAGGAGTGGTTCAGTCCTTCCTTGGAATTGAGTATGTAAAACATGCACATGCAGATGATGTGCTTTCTGCTGTACATTTCAATGGATGACTGAAAAAATAAGGTGGTCATCTTGTGCACTGATGGTTCAGCTGTTAATATTGGGAAAAGGAATGGTGTGGCTGCAAAGCTGAAGGAAAGAGATAGGACACCTGCTTTCTGCTGTGTGACACACGGGCTAAAATTAGGAGTGCTGGAGCCCATTAAAGACAATCCAAGACTGAAGAAGCTGCAAGGTGTGCTGTAGTATTTACACCAGCAATACCATTACTCTCTAAAAACACTAAGGGAGCTGCAAATTCTGGCAGAGGTACTAGAGGAGTGCACAATAGAAAATAAGCCTGAAACAACAGGAAGTGTTCGGTGGTTAACGAGAGCCTGTATCTGTGCAGTGAGAGTAACATACTCTAATAACCTGGTCAGTGCCTTGACAGAGCAAAATAATACAACGCCTTGGAATAGGATAATAACGATAAGGAACAGTCTGTAGGAGTGACTGGCCATTACTGAGGAGTGGTGGTCACTCAGAGTGAGAGATACAGGAGAGATTTATAACAGCTCTGCATGTTAGTTAAAGCTAAAGCTCTTATATAAGTCTAATTCCTGCTCGGGCTAAAAGGGGTGTAATGTTACAGCTCCTCCACTGACTTTATTTCTCCCCTATGTCTCCTCTCCGCATCAGCTATGCGATAAATAGAAGCCTTAAAGTAGACCCTGTGATCAGTGATTGGTATCGCCCAATGCTGCTTCCAGCGACTGGTGATCAGTCCCCAAAATCCTGATCAGTGCACTCTTACCTCATATCTGTCTGATCTCCTTAAACCTTGCATTCTATCTCATGCTCTCTGCTTCTCGAAACACAGGGCTCTTATCTGTCCCAAGAGATAAAAAGCAGTTAATTTATGATGAACTAGCTTATCAGAGTAATGTTACACTCATGAGAATCAGAAATGTCGATGCTGGAATTAATAATGAATGTTAGTTTGCCTCCAGGCTGAACTGCTGAAGACTGTATTTACACACCACATATAGCCACCTAGAAAAGTTGTTTGAACATGCCAGGACCTTGTTTGTGGCTATCTCCCTGGCTTTCAATTGCATGCAGCCCCAAATCCTCTGCACCAAGAGATCTCCAGGTGGATATCCACCTGATCCTCTGACAAACTGCTCCCGTTTGAGGAGGAAGTCCACTATCCAGAGCCAGCAGCTCCACCTCTCCTGTCATGCTCACATCCACCAGTACTCCTTAGGGGCAGTCCTGTTTTAGCTATAAAACAATGACCAGGGGGGTTGGGCAGTGTGAGCATGGCTATGAAGTCGGTAGATGTCACAGCATTGTCTGACACCTCCAACAGCCCCACCTTTTTGAGGAGCTCCTCAGAGATTTCTGGAGGAAAGCTGACTCTGTTCCAAAGATGACAGTTAGTGGAGAGTCTGTGGAGAGGGGTAGCAGCTACAAGTTCCAATCAATTCCAATCTGGTGTAATCTCTGTATAAAAGGAGATTTACACAGAGATCGCACCATACTGGAGTGAGGAAGACCCTTGATTATGCCACCTTTGCTTGTTTACACTGAACCGCACACACATGGTGTGATTTTATACAACATGTTGGTATAACAGAGTCAGGGGCGTGATGTGTAACACAGCAACCTGAGAATCAGTTGGTGTCCGACCCACTGCGCTGACTCTCCCTTAAAGACGTAGATTTGGTGCCAACTGCCTCAGCTGCAGGCTTAACAGAACACAGAATGAGTCAGAATAACAGTGATTTAATAAAAAGCATAACACACAAGCCATCTTCAGAAAGTATCAGCAGCAGATCTACCTTCTAGGGCAGCTAAGGCACCTAGACATAGCCACTTCCATTCTCTGCAACTTAGACATCTGCCACATAGAGAGGCTCCTCAACCTTTGTTTTATGGCTTGGGGGTGGGGGTGTTTTGGGGGGACGAACAAGGCCAAACTTTGGATGGCGAATAACTTCAGATAATTTCCTTTGGGAGCTTTTCGCCCTCTCTTCCTTCCCCTGTGAACTATGGTGTTCCCCAAGGTTCCATCCTTGGCTCTCTTTCTATTAAATGTTTCTACTAGGTCATATTAGTAGCAAACACAGCATTCATTATTATTAAAGAACACTGATGGACACAACATACACCAGTATTATCTTGTCTCTGATATATATCAGCTCTTTCCTGGAAGTCATTCATGCTTTTATATTGTCACATCTTGATTACTACAATTTACTGTATTCAGGGCTCAAAAACAATGTTACACATTTAACTAATTCAAGAGGTGCTGCACAGCTTTAAATTAATTCAAACAAGAATTTTACTCCTGCTCTCTTTAACAGTCAGCTTTGGAATTGATTCTCACTTTAAAAGCACTTGGCTTGGCTCCTGGTTATATTGCTGAATTGCTGCAGAACTATGAGCCAGAGCCCAGCCTCAGACAGGAACCTTCTGGCAGGAAACTTGAGATCCATATCAAGACTAACAGTGATTGGGCTTCTGTTGTCAGGGGCCCTCACAGTCACACACTGTTGGTGGTGGAGTTATTTTATACAATATTATTTCACAGAATTTTTCTGTAACCTTGTTTTGTACAAAAACAACAATAGTAATAATAATAACATATGTGGGCTTCAAAAGACTGATCTTTCCTGTAGGTTTCTCCACCACCACAGTGTTTTAAATTGCAGATATTCCTAAATCTCAGTAGTATTTACAGTAAGAAATAAAATCTAAATCTCTGTTTGGAATTTTTTTAACACGTGTGTCGAGCAGAAACTTGATACGATTATCAAGTCAAACTAGCTACAGCAGAACTTAGTATTTATGCATTTAAATGATGACAGGACCAAGACTGGTGTTTTTTCTCCATGAAAGCACCTTAAGAGGCTGTGGTTGTGTACAGCAGGATGTCAGGTGACTGAGTGCAGTTCACAGACTATGAAAGACTGAAAGTAAAAATTCCATGCCATGCCTGAGTAGAGGTCAAACTATCTCCTCTACCCACCACCTCTGCACTCATTACTTCCTCCTGTTCCTCCCATGGCTCAGCTCTGATGTCTGTGCAAAGAAACATGATCTAACTCCTGTTTTTCATTCTGATCTTTGACATCATCCATCATTATAAAGTTCATTATCAAGATGTTTTCCTAGACTGTCATTAGCTTAGGCTAACACCAGGTGATTGATGTGGCCTGCTGCTGATGAAACTGCTGCTTGATCCCTGTCATTAATCTAGATTTCATGTGGTGTCATCCTCTGGCCTCTTTTTCTCTGTAAAAGTGTGATGAGGAGCTCCACCACAATCTCCACAAAACCAGGTTATGAAAGTGGCAGTCACAAGAAATGAAGACAAATAACACTTTAATATTTGAAACAGATTTGCCACAGGTTCTCTTTATGTAAATCAGTAATGAGTAATTCTCTATGTACATTTTAACTGTGTTCCAAGAGGAAACTGTGAGCACTGAGTTGGTACCTTTTTAGCAGAGTAGAGTTTAGTGATGCCAGTGTCTCAAATGAGATGGGTGTTTTTAAGCATTTGATTTGGCTGGTAATGAACTGTGAAGGTGTCTGTGAGACAAAAATCCACTGCTTTAAAAAGGGAGAGTGATCTACAATGCAAATTCAAAAGTTTGCCAATTTTAAGCATAGCTCCTAGGAGATATTAAACACAGTCAGCTCCCTGGAGCATTAATTCTTGTCTAATTTTCCTCCTCAGAAAAAAAAACAGAAAACAATCTATGGTTGGAGATTAAATCTGCCACCCACCAGTTTTATGCATCTTTGAGAAAATAAACACCCTTGCACAGGATAACTAGCCAGCAGTTTGTCATTTCCTAGCTACACAATGAAATACTAATTCTGCTGCAGCAGACCATCCATCTGACCAGGAATTCCTCTCATGCAGAAAAATGCAATTTCCTGCACTCAGTACTCTTCTCTGCACCAGTCGATACAATTACATGTTTGTTATAAAGGGAAGTCACCATCAAACCCTGAGCTTTCATTTGCAACAGGGTGCTTCCTTTTTAGATCCTCGACTGTCATTAAGATGAACAACCTGATTCTTAAACACTGGGATATCCGTCCTCTGCCAAGAACTGTCAGTACCTGGTATTGCTCGGTATTGTTTGACTGTTCACATTACTGGTTCCAATACATCATCTCAGCTGCAGTACCAATTCAAAGCAAACCTTATAAGGTTCCCAACATGAGCCACATTCTTATATCTGTTCAAGTACAGAAACACAAAGACTGAAGTAGATTTCTGGGGCATCTCAAACAAAATTAAATTACTTTAATGTTCCAGATAAACAGTTTAAAGAAGATGTGATGCTAGTCTACTGTTTGTCATCTACTATGTGAGGAGTATTGAAATGCTTTCTCTCCTCTCACCACGATGGCAGCACTGATGGAGAACGGTGGTCAATTGTAAACAGAATATGAGTATAGTATAGTATAGAGTATAGTTGCCTTATAGGCTAACTCTGCATGCTCACTTTGGTTATGTCTTTACTTTGTACTTTTGTAGTTTGTCTCCATGGCTTAACTGACAACCAGGAGCATTTTCTACATTCACTAAATCTAACATAATAAATATATTAATTATGCCTCTGTGCTGGTGACAGCTGTGGCCGAAGGCATATTTTCAAGGTGTCTGTCCTGAACAGGATATCTCAGCAACACCTGGAGGGAATTTTTTCAAATTTGGCACAAACGTTCACTCATGGATGAACTGATAAAAACTTGGTGGTCAAAGGTCAAAGGTTATTGTGATCACATAAAACACATTTTATGTGTTTTAATAGGATAAAATAATGAAGTGGTGATATTTTAAATCTGAGAGGTCAATGGTCAGCTTCACTGTGTCATCATAATGTTCTGAAAAACACTTTGCTGGTCGTTACTCACCACCATAACTGAGGGGGAGACAGGGAATTGGTGACACTAATCTTGGGTGTCCACCCTGAAACTTTGGTGACTGTGTAGATCTGTGCTGCTGGGTTGAAGTAGCTTCTTTGCAGCAATGTCCACATTTGAAGCACTGTTAACTGCCATGGCTACAACTTTGTGTTTTATGAGAATCAGCTTTAATGGCCAAGGATGTGAACACATACAAGGAATTTGACTCTTGCCACTTGGTTATGGCATTCCATGTACACTGTTCCTGCCTGTGTCTCACACCCTGTTGTTATGTGCTGAACTGTCTCAGAGGCATCAGGTGAACCTCCCCAGTTATCCTCTCAGCCAGTCAGCCAGACTGCAAGAGTATCCTTCGTTAAGATAAAATAGAGTCTTGGATGATAGACTGAGGTGTTAATAACTTGCCCAAATTTATAGCTAAAGTTAAGAAGAGGGATTAAGAGGAGCTCAGATGGCATACTTCAATTATAGCCCAAATGTTATCTTACTAAGAACAACTTGAAGGATTATAGTCTTTTTTCTTACAGCGTTTTGGAAGGGAGAGTGATGTTCAAATAATGGTGACCTAGTTAAAAATAATATATGTGAGAAGATTCAACCACACAGTGAGATATTCACTGAGACTCCAGGCCAATCTGTTTTTTTTTAAATAGACTATATCTAATGGACTAATCCAAACAGTACAGAGAAATTTCTATCAAATGTATTTTTTTCACACTTAGTGCTAAGAATCATCTGCATTCACTATTAAGAGAACACACAGCTGGCATCCTACGGAATGAAGGCAGTCTTTGAAATGGAGGCCAAATTAGGAGACACTAACTGAATATGTGCACAGGTTTGCTCTGCTGAATCTCCCTCCCTATTGATTTTCTCGCATTTACTTTAATGCAAGTCCACTGAGCCTCTGATTGATTCGGTCCATGAGGTAGGAACAAGGAATGCTGGTTACACACTGTAACCTCAGACTCTATGAGTATAGGCGTAGCCCTTTAAGAGCAAGAGTGAAACTGGATGCGGTCAATGTCCCACTGGACCACCAGCATCACAGCATACCTGTTCTCAAGCACCACACCTGGTGTATAACAAAAGTGAAAGCATATATGAAGCCACAGCCCTGTACTACACCAAGTTCTGTCTGGAAAGACGAAAGCAATAACACACTCTATTCACAAAACATGACTGCTGCTGAGAGGGATGATAATCACGCCACGCAAAGGGAACAAGAGGGCAAAACATATGAGGGCCTGGGACTGTGTGCAACCAGAAATTGTTACATGGCAAGTATGTGTGCACTGTAAGACTCATGCATGGCAAACTCACGTTGGGAGAGCTGAGAGAGATAATGGTTACACACTGGAACAGTCCAGAGGCTGGTACACATAAGTTAATAGAGGGCATAACGTGTGACAGTGCGAACATCAAAGACACGTTTTTAAATTTTCTGCTATGATTCATATTTTCCTTAACATGGCTTCAGCACATAAAAAGTAATTAAAACAAAAACATCAAACTCTGGAGGCTAGTAGAAGAACATCTGCGCTTACATTCTCATTGAGAAATTCTAGATTTAACAATATGTACTGCCTACTACAACTGCTTGTGCTCAGTTCACCAATGACAGAGCAGCATGCATCAAGATGACAAGCGTTAGAGGAAATATTAGAGAGATTCAGCCACATGTTTAAACAGATCAGAATCTGTTGTGCACCAAAATCCGATGTATCAGAATGGTTGACGTAGTTAGTGACTTTTATTTGTTGAATGTTTTTTGTTAGTGTGTTAGCTTGTAACTGTCAGTTAGCAGTTGTGCTAATGCAAATTCTCATTCTCTTTCTTGCATTGGAGGTGGTTTTTAACCTCTGATGTGTGGCCTCCAGCTGCTACGCTGGTCATTACACCTGTTCAACAGCGCGTTACTTAAGGAACACTTGGGATGTGTCATGTGTTTTATTATTCTCGGTTTTTGAAGAGCATTGATGGTCATATAACTATTACTGAAATAATGGTCAAAACTGTTTACTCTCCTGGTGCCCCCCCCCCCCTGCTTTAGTGTGAGTAATATGTGTACCAATGCATTATCAGATTTTACACTTTATTCTCCCACACCTGAAATCACCATTGCAGATGTCTCTGCTGTAGCAATAAACAATAATGAATCAGTTCATGTGTCATTTACATTCATTTTTCCTCCCACCCATTTGTAGGTCTATGCAGGATCCTCTTGAAATAATTACTGAAGTGACTTTTCTGTCACTTTGCCAGTACAAAAAACAAAAAAGTGTAGCCCAATTATAAATACAGGTAAATCTTTTGTGATTGAAACATTATTAAACATCCACTGAAGAACACACACGTGATACAGAAGCATTTGTGGGAATGTGAAGGCAGGAAGAAATCAAACTTTGACCATGGTGCAGCTGGAGGGGCAACAGCTCAGTGTTCAGTCTTTTCTTTTTTCAGTGTCAGCCCTGCAGAGGTGGTGCCTGCAGCCTTTGGGGTGACCCATGTGATCTCAAATGATTTCTCAAGATATTTTCCCACTCAATTGCCCCTCTCCCTCGTCCATGAGACAAATATACCTTCTCACATCCCCTGTATCTTCATCCCAATACACTCCTATCAGCTGACAAACCTGTGTGCGTGCGTGTGTGTGTGTGTGTGTGCTTGCACATGTGCGTAGACTGCTCCCTGACAGTGATAGATGGGACCTGGCGCCACCTCCACTCTCCTTGCCACTCAGTTGCTGACTGAGCCCTATGCTTTATTCATGGGGGCAGGAAAAAAAAAAGGTTCCAAAAGGTTTCAGAATATATTAAGGGGACTCTCTCAGATGTCAACTGCCTTGTCAGGTGGTGTTAAGCAGAAAGAGTTTTGAGGTTTCTACTTAGAAGACTGTGGCAAATGGAAAAAGGAACAGAGCCCTAAACCACACACCTGAAATCTTTCAGAAGGCAGGATTACATGGTTAACCAGACCTGGAATGAAGGAAACTGCTACTCCCTTGAGGGAGGCTGGTGGTCTTCTTAAAGTGGCAAATATATAGTGTGTCCAATACAATAAACAAATAAACAATCTCAGTAATCAGTCTACTTTATTGTGAACAGGTGAATTGTTATACTAAGTCTGATTAGAATGTATGTTTCAATTATGCATCATGTTATGTTGAAGCAGGTTTATCATTTGCTGGAATTTTATTCATGAGTATCAACATTGTCCCTTGGAAACTTGTTTTCACAATCTTACAGGTAAGTACGAATAGTGGTGGGAAAAAAAATTGCAAAACCACAGTAAGAATTGTCCCCCCTTCAAATAAAAGTCCTGAAATCAAAATCTTACTCAAGTAAAAGTCTTAACAAAATGTGTAAAGTAAAAAAGTAAGCAAGGACTGAGACAGAAAGTCTAAAGGCAAACTCCACTATTGCTAAACCACTGAGACACTGGCAGAATCCATCACTGTGATGACATGGGACACAGGCTCTGGGAGAATCCACCTCTACCCTGCATCTCCATGGTTACCACTGCAACTTCACCTGCCTGGATTCCAGCTTAAGTTCTTCAGCTGCAGCAACTCACAGTAAACCAGTCTTAACATTCTGCTCTTGAAGGAGTTGATGGCTAGCCTATAACAATATCTCATCATTAACCCTTGTATCATCTGTAGATGCAGTGATTATTAGGTGTACAGATTTTTTGTGTCTGTCCCGAGCAAGAAAAGGTCTCTAACTAGGCCCACAAAGCCACTGGTCCAAACAACATTCTTGGTCGTGTGTTGAAAGACGGTGCTGAAGAGCCCTAGGATGTCTTCACAGACATTTATAAAATCTCCTTGAGCCAGGCTGTTATCCACCACAATCATACATGAGTAATCCCCATCCTGCTTCAGTGATCACCATCCCGTTGCACTGAGCAGCAAATCAAATCCATCCTTCCTCCCTCTTTGAACCCCAATCAGTTTGCATATTGTGCAAATTAGTCCACTGATGATCCACTATACTCTCATACAGCTGGACCATAAAGATTTATAAGTGAGAATGCTGTTCATAGACTTCAGTTCAGCATTTAATACCATCATCCCCCAGCAGCTAATCTGGGACTAGGCTGGGACTAAATACCTCTCTCTTCAACTGGCTGCTGGCTTCCTCACCCAGAGACCACAGGCAGTTCCGCTTGGTAAAAACACATCTGATACCACCACACTAAGAACAGGGGCACCTCAAAGATGTGCACTTAGCCCCCTGCTTTTCACCTTGCTAACCCATGACTATGACCCATATTAGAGCACCGGAGGTGTGAAAGGAGGTCCCGTGGAGGAGCCGCAGAGGGGCGGGCCATCGAGGACCCACACCAGTCCTGGGCAAGGACAGCACACTTAGCATATGGACAAAACTGCACACTGAACTGGTTAGCCTCAGAGAGGGAGGGAGGGAGGGAGGGGGAGAGAGAGAGAGAGAGAGAGATTAACATGGGCAGTTTTAAAAACGTAATCATCTGTGATGATTCATTTCATGCGTCCTGGGCACTTTGGATAAAAACTAAAAAGAAGAAGAAAAAAAAGCTATGTGTAAATGCATCCAAGTCACATCAGAGATGTACTGAAATCTGGTGATTCAGACCAACTTGGCAGGTGGTTTGAACTAGTGACATGTTGAAAAGGTGTAAATACATCTGTTATTAAATGATCTGTGTGGGTGAGAGAGCAATGGTCTCTGTGGGTGAGAAAATGTGAATCAGCTAAAATATTTGTCTCGCTCATAATTCATGAATACGAGACTGAATATGTTGACTATTATTAGTGTCGCTAAACTACTTAGGTGTGCCATGCTCTTTCAGTAAACCTAACCAAGTTATTTTTGTGCCTACCTAACTCAACCTTTTAGATAGCAGTCACATCAGCTGATGATGTTGTCCAAATGTTTATATGTGTAGTTACCACTGGTTATTCAGGTTCAATCACAGTACAGAGTTTGGGGGTGATTCACAGTTGCTTTGCTTTTTAGACTATGAAGAACATCACACTGACATATGGTACAGAGGAAAGTTATTATTAAACTATGATGAAAGCTTCATACTTAAGAACCAGATGCAACTAAAATCAGTACACCCTTCAATCTTTTCTTTTTTAATGTCTGAAGAAGATCTTGTGTCATTCTTCACAGATGATTTTCAGCGACTTTTTGCTAGATGTTTTCTATTACTCTACTTTCCACTTAAAAATACTCAAGAAGTTTTATTGGATTTAAGTTAGGGAACACATTTGACCAGGTCATAATTTTGATTTTTCTACTTTTTAAAAATGTATTAGATTATCATTATTGTGATTATTTTTCCAGTGTTTGGGGTGATTGTTTTGTTGGAAAATTAATCTCCTGCTGAGGCTCTTGAGACTGGGAATCATCTTTTCATTCAGTATTGGGGTAAACCTGCATTCATAGTGCCATCTATAAATCATGTCCCCTACAGAGATGTATAAATAGTGAATTGTGTGTGCATCATTTTTCAATGACAGATACTACTCCATCTGTTATTGGTCGTATAGCTCCTCCTGTACCTCCTAACCACTGATGCAGCAGTGTTTCAGCTTATGTGCAGTAGCCTGTAGTAGGTGTATGTGGAGCCACGAGACAGAGCACAGCTGAGAAACTTGTTCATGTAATCAGCCTTAATTGGAAATCACAGGTGTACTCATGTTTGTTGCTCTGAGGTTGGACTTTGTATTTTCGCTGTAGTCTATCTAACCTGCTTGTTTTTAACTAAACTTTTGATCAAATAACTCCCATTTAAGAAATAATACAGTTATTGTGAGATGATACAATTTAGAGCAGATAATGAGCCAAAAGTCTGTGAGGTGATCCCTCCCCATTCTCTGAAGAAGTGTTTCTGACAGAGACGTGAGAACTCTCTCTGATCTAGATGTCTTTCTGAAGATGCTCAAAGATGCTGAGACTGCCCAGAGACCTGTGTTCACATTTTCATGTTTGTCTGGATTAAAAGATTTCCTATCCCACTTTCCAACAGCTTAGCAAATAATCGTTCAAACAACAGAGAATATGCTGGTGATACAAAAAAAGATCTTAGCTGTAAAATTGGATATACAGCATGCAAGCAATAATAAAAAATCTAGAAAAAACAGGAGAAAGATGTTTTTGACATTTCAAATGAAAAGTAGCTTTTATATGTTGCCAGAGGCACCCTGCTACATGCTGCGCTGCTCTGTCAACAATCCAGTCTGAAAGTCAGGCTGCAGAAATTTACCAAGAGAGGGGGAAAAAAAACACAGAGTGAGATGAGCAGGTGCATCTGAAAATCAGACACAGGGATAAAGAAATATGTCGCTGATGTCAACACAACTGTGAGTGTGTCTCTGCTGTGCTCACACTTCCTGCGGTAATGTGTTGTGTCAGACACCTGTCACTAGTGAATCAGACTCAGAGCAGTGATGAGTGTTCACTGTGAGAAGGCTGCCAGCTTGGAGTCACCTGTGTTTTAGGAAATGTTAAGTAAATTGTCAAGCAACACTTTGGTATGCAGTTTCATCAAAAAGAGATTTTACTTTACTGTGACATGTGTCAGCTGAAGGAAAAGGCACCACTTAGCAGGAACACTGGGTAAAATATTTGTTGTGACACCTAGCAGTGCCACCAAAATACACAGATGTGTGAGCCAGCAGCATCACGTTAGGTAACTTTAAGATCATCAAGTACCAGGTAAAAGTGCAGACAGGCTTGACATACAGAAAGGAAATCAGTCAGTGAAAGGGAAGCCTGAGTATGTTCCAGATTCACTCCAACTATAACAAGAAGGATCAGTTACAAAAAATCTCCTCTGTATTATTTCTGCTCACAACTGAGTCATAAAAACCTTTCAAGTTTCAAACAACAAAAAAAACTGATGACACCATGACCAGGCCACCCACAGTCTTTACTCTTTACCCAGATTTATATTTTGGAATGTATTTAAAAGGGACCATTTGACGCATCAGACCAGAATACACAATAGCTTCAAGCGAATATGCAACTGCGTTCCCTCAGCAGGTCAGAGCAAAGAAACCACACAACAACAAACAACAGTGCGGAGTAGAAACAACATGCAAAGTTATACAGAAAAGCAGATTGCAAATGTGCACTTATTAATGAAACCAAGTCATGAAGACCATAAGATACAATATCAACATCAGTGAGTGCAGAGCTGAGTGGTTTTTAGCAGACATTTTAAGTCCGACACGCTGTTCACTGATCTCTCATATAGATGATACTCTGCACAATCTCATAGAATACTATCCGGTACTAGCAAGGCGTACCTAATGAAGTGGCCAGTGAGTGTACATCTATCCAAAAATGTAAATGACTGTTCATAAAAAATATGACTGATGTGTGATTATTATTCATGATATATACTGTTATGGGGCTATGTGAGCCATCAACCCTGAAAATGTGTGTGCCGTTAAAAAAATAAAAAATTTAATAAATCTGACTTGTACTTGTCTGAACAAGTATCACAAAAAGTAAAAGAAGTTTAGGACAAGAATGAAAAAATGTCTTTGTAAGATTGTTCACATCACTACATGCATAATTTTCAGTTCTGCTCAGTGGAGTCAGGAGCGGTGGGAGCCCCCTGGACAGAGGGGCCCTTCATTGCCACAGCTGAGGCACCTTAGCCAAACAAAGACACATTAGATGACTTCCCTTCATTAATTAGGTGACTAATGGCAAGATTAAAGAGACTCTGTTAGGGAAAATACGGCACACATGTTGTTTACTAATTATGGTGTTAATGACCCTCTTCCACTGGCTGCTGTCTTAATGGGAAGGTGTTTGTCTCTGGATGAGCAGGATTTCTCAAAGCTGCCCTACAGAGCTGTGCACCACTTTTCTACAGCAAGGGAACAGTTTACATTCTATAAACAGCACTAAAACAGCATATAGCTATTTTTAATCACATTTGAGACCCATTTTCTATTCTGGCACACACATATGCAAGATGTAACATGTGTAATATGCAAGAAAATGAATTACAAATTTAAAAGAATTACGTTTGCTTTTTGAAAAAACATGTTTCTGCAACACCTTTTACCAAATGGTGCACAAAACCTTGAAGATCTGATCTCCAGAGGGCACAAAGGGCACAAATTACAGAATGCTGCTAACAAATTTACCCCCTATAAGAGAATAAGTGAGCAAATCTGTAAGTGGGTTGAGATTATTCCTCTTCTATACCTCAACTTTTATAAATTGAGTTTAAAGAGCAATGCTTTGTTGAGATAAAAGTTGTTGTGGTATACATATTGATACTGGTATATGCCACTGAGATTGATGACACTTCAAATCAAAATAGTGAGGAGAGCCTGAAATATAAAGAAAGCTGAAGGCATGCAAGCCCACAGAAAATGGAAAACATCAACAGTACAGCTGACTTCATTGACAATGGCAGGCAGAAATTCAGTCTGTGTCTGTGAGGTTTTAAGGAGCAGCTCTGAGCACCTGGGGAGGTTGTGGGCTTCAGGCAGCCCCATATCCTGTTTATGATTTCATGAACATGTAAGTCATTACACCTCACAACACTGTGTAATCTGCACCTTGGTCCCAAAACCCTCTCAGATCCCTGAAAAGGAGGCAATTTGTTTTGGGCCAGATGAAAGGAAGAAGGGTTGTAGACAAAGTATGAAACACTGACACTGTGCTAATGTTAACACTGACACTGACCACCTATAACAAATTGTTGAAGAGAGTTCTCAAAGAATCTAAGTAGCAAAAAAGAGTCTGCTGCAGAATCACTCTCCCCTTAATGAATGCATACATTATCATAAGATGTTACTTCAACAGTAATAACTATCAATAATACAGCCACAAAGCAAACTTGTCGATTAAACAGGGAAACATTAGTTTAACCTGTTTTTGATACTAATCAATGCTTGATATCAGACAATAACTGCAAAACACTGGTTTCCTCATTTTAGCAAAGCAATGTGCCCAATTTATTTTGTTTCAAAACATGACACATTTTGACAAGATTACTGAATCAAGTTCACTTATGTTGGAAACTAGTTAAAATGACTACGCTTTATTTTAAAAAATCAACCTTCCTTGAAGTTTATATAGATTTTCTCTCTCTTAACTGCTTTATTAGAGCTTGTAAACAGCTGTGAAATATTCACTATTCTGAGTTTGAACAAAACTAGGAGAACTGGAGATTAGCTGCATGTATACACATTGTGTTTTCACCATAGGCCATATAAAATGAGGTTTTCACTATAGACAGTTGGATACATGGGCGGTCAGGGTGTGACTGAGAACAGTGTGGTCTCAGATCTCAGGCAAATACTGCAAGTATCAGAGTGTCTCAGAGCCATGTCTATTTCTGGAGCAAAGTAATGGTGACATTTTGGTGATTTTAACAACAACTACTAAACACTTCAAAGAATAATAATGACAAGAGTAATACTTAAAATGAAAAAAAAAAAAAAAAAAAAACATTTGTTCAGCATTTGTTCTTCACAGCTGCTTCATATTGTATGAAAAGCTTCTCCTTAAGTCCATAAAATCCCTGCAGCCATCTGAAGGCAGCAGGACAGATATGTTCATAAATCTGCAGCCTATGCCACAATAGAATGCACTGCCGTTAAGCATGGTTATTCACTGTTTATCTTGATTGTATTACATGCAAATGACACCAGGCTGCTACAAAATAACCACACACACCCCTCTACACACACACACATATACTGGTTGGCTAGGCATTCTGCCTGTTTATACAGACCATTAATCCTGTGCATCATGGCCTCCCTTACAGCTTTGTAGACCTTCATGTTTTATTCTTAAAATGTTTCACAGCGCAACCACTGCAGTGTTACATTTTACAATATGATGTGGCCATTTACAGTGTGAGATGATGATTAGAACTAAGACTGAAAAAGTGCTAAACTGACGTGATTATATAAACTGCTGCATAAAACTATTTTTTTTTTTATTTCTCTCTGTTAAATCTCCGTCAAATTAACTGTTGAAAGCCACTCTACACTATACAGACAATAATATGAATCCCTTCAGAAGCTTACACAGCTTCCCCGTGACTGGTAAAGCCACTTCGGACAAATGAGACCAGTGAAGTCATGTGTATATTTATGTGTATATTTCACCACACATTTAGATCTACATTCACTTTGACCCTGCTCCTATGCACTTGGTCACTGCGCTTTTATGGTTACAATGGTGCCTGAAATATACAGTATATCATATACAATCTATCATAGAACTAGAACCCATCAGAATGTTCAATACAAACGCTATTTGAACAAGCTAGGCAGCTCTGTTGCTGCTGCAAAACTCTTAACTATTTCCTCAGTGTTGACTCCCTCGTTACCCTCTTCTTCTATCAACCGGTAACTGACTTTTTGTCCACTTTCCTGCCAGAAGCAATTAGCTAGATGCTACCCTGTGCAGGTGTCCATCTCTCTCAAAACGTGTAAACATTTTTTTGTCACCGTCACGCTCACTTCATTATGGAGCACTAATGGACAATATCAACTGAGGGAATAATCCCTCAGTTTATTCTAATACCTGTCTGGTGACTTTAGCTGTATAATAATAGCTCAGACTACCTGGCTACGCTTGTATGGTTACAATGGTGCCTGAAATATACGGTATATCATATACAATCTATCATAGAACTCCCTGCAATTAACCACTGGAAAAAAAGTGTCAAAATCCAACGTGTTTTCGTTAAGCTCTCCTCATATTTCTTCTCTCATACCCTCCTGAAGTAATGTGAAAAGAACAGAAAATATTTTTGTAAAACGCATCAAACTGCATTATGTGATGTTATTTCTTTTTCAAGGTTTTAGGCAAACCTCTTTGTTAGACAAAGAGGAGTGTGTGTAGGTGGATGAAACATCAACACCTTTTATTTTGTGACGCTCTTAAAATGACTTATTGATTTTGGAAAAGAATGAGAATATCCATTCCACCATGGGGCTGCAGTGTTGCCCCTCCTGAGGAAATAAATGTGCTTTAAAATTCATCAAAAGCACCCACTATTTTTGAAAACTGTGGCTGTTTGGAGCCCAGTATTACTTTGTATTTTAGCTTGTTTTCCTGTTCTCAGGTCTGAACTGTACATGATGAAGCAGTTACTATGAGGTCTGTCTGTTGTCTTCCGCATGACTACTGTTTGCTACAGAAGCTAATGAGCATGTTCACTGACAGTCAAAACAATCTGTAAACTAAATCCATTTTTATGGTATTGTATTTTCTCCTAATTTGTATATTTGGACCATTATATGTCACAAGGCAAAGGCAAATTTCCTATATATGAAAACCTACCTTCCAATAAAATAGGTTATGATTTTGATTCTGACAGCATTTACTCTGAAGCAGTAACACTAACCATCACATCATAGTTAGGCCTAGTATCTAGTTATGGAATTATCAATTAGAAGCTAATTATGTCTAAATAAATTTTATTCTTTTAATTTGAAAGTCGAGCCTCACAGTGTCTGCTTAGAATAATTCTGGCCTTTGGACAAATGTAGTAGATGACTGCTGCTCTAAAGAGACTCACATTGGATAAGATCATGGGTGAATTAAGGTGCAAATTTGGCACCAAGCCAACCTCCAGTGACAAGATGAAACTCACTCAAGCCCCACAACCAGTGTATGCACCCCTTCCTCCCAGTGTTAATTTTGACACCTGACTTTGATTTAGTCTTCTGACTAAAAGTTTTGGTCAAAGTTTTATGTGGAGGGAGATTTAGATGGTAACTGCTCACATTCATCTTGAAACCAAGTAGCACTAGTTCATCCAATCTATACTTCACTGACTCAAGTGTAACCCATTTGGCGCTTATTGTCTTACTAGCATATAATGGAGCAGTGAAGTATCTCATGACATTTTAAAACCCCCAGATTTACACACACCAACAACCGAAACAATAATACAATCTTATAATTGTTGTGTTGGGCCTCAACCAGGAAAACCACTACATGAGATCTCATAGTGATCAATGATCAAAAAGTGAAATCATACCATTGAATTTTAACAAACTCTCAGCTCCCGACTGGTTTTCTCCCTTTCTTTCATATAAACCATAACATTTCAATGACCAAAGTGCTAATTTGCTAGGTAGCCAACAAGAAACCCATCAGAATGTTCAATACAAACGCTATTTGAACAAGCTAGGCAGCTCTGTTGCTGCTGCAAAACTCTTAACTATTTCCTCAGTGTTGACTCCCTCGTTACCCTCTTCTTCTATCAACTGGTAACTGACTTTTTGTCCACTTTCCTGCCAGAAGCAATTAGCTAGATGCTACCCTGTGCAGGTGTCCATCTCTCTCAAAACGTGTAAACATTTTTTTGTCACCGTCACGCTCACTTCATTATGGAGCACTAATGGACAATATCAACTGAGGGAATAATCCCTCAGCTTATTCTAATACCTGTCTGGTGACTTTAGCTGTATAATAATAGCTGAGACTACCTGGCTACACAGACATAGAGTTTTTGCAGTATCTTATTTTCCTGCGATTAGACGTAGGCTGGATAGAGGAACAGCCTTAGGTCCAAGCTGACTTACCTTAACTGTCCCAGCTCTATTCCCTCTCTTTCTGGGTCAATCGCACCACTTGTGATGACATTCGGTCTGGCTGCTCAGGCTGGATGGTCTACTGTGAAGTAAAGATACAATACCCCTGCTGCATTATTTTTTTTAAATGAAGGTTATGGGTTTTTTAGTAAACATACTTTATCATTCATCTTAATTAGTATATTTTCACATATCTGTACAAGTTACCTCTGCCAAATTTGGTGTTATTTGTAGACATGTTCCTGACTTAACACATCTGACAGTGTGCATCAGACAATAAAAATATATTTGCATTTTAATATTTTTGCGTAAACTCATCAACGCTGGGTCATCAGAGTAGTATATTTTAAAAATGGGTCTCCAGAAAAACGTTTGAAAAACCTACTGCTATAATATGTAATTAAGCAACACTCACACACAATGCACCAGTTCTGTCAGCAAATAGAAAGACTTAGACCAAATCAGCACAAACTGCAATGTACATGTGTGCACTGAGAGAGATGAGCAAAACAACAGCAAGATTCTTTTGCTTTAACAAGAACAATTTCAAAGTACATCCAATCAGCACTCTCCCATGGGAGCTAAAATCCATGTATTTCAAGTATTTATTTGAAGATTTGGACATTTATAGAAATGCATAAATTCATTTAATGATGAAATGCACAATGTGTCTATGTGTGGCCCATCAAACAGTGTATCAGAGCTCTGTCATTCACTAGCTGCCTCCTCACTGTGACACATCCCTCTAATCATCTCTTTCCTCCAAGCAGGTAGAAATTATTTTTAAATTCATCTGCCAAATTACAAGCAAAAGCCCAGGAGAGCCCTGATGGGTTATGCCTGCACAGTCTCCATGCAATTACCGAAGTTAAAAAGCCAAGAAATTCTGAATCTGTGCCGGAATACAGGCATTTGAGACATGCTATTAAATCCAACATCAGTCACCATAAAAGCTACAGAGTTTACCGTTGCTGTTATGCTGATCTATGAGGAAACATATGACCTGCCCGTCATGTCTGGAAGTAATAGCTCACATAGCCTTAGACACAAAGATTTAGTGTGAAGCTGCATTCAGTCGTAACCGAACATGGCCCAGGTGTGGCATAGGTAGTACTATCTTCACATGCACAATATGCAATTTTCTGCTACCAGGGCTCAAAACAATTAGGGAGTTTGGTGATGTTGTGAAGTAGCATGGGATCATGGGAGCTGATGTCTTCACCACCATTGCCGCCACAGCAATCAGCCTCCATCGCTTAGGATTCCTTCAGTGTTCCATCTTTCAGGAGGTTTTCACCAGGAACCAAATCATCTACATAGGTCTCCTCCTCTTCAAAACAAATGGACCCAGTGATTAAACCAGTAAAAACACTGAATAATCCAGTTAAACATTAAAAATCAGTGTTTCTCTGCAAATGTTTTCACAGCTTGTTTCTCTAGAGTGCCAAACGCCTGATGACTAAAATATATAGTTAAAAAGACCAATTTCAAAAAAAGTGTATCTTAAAAATGTGGCTTTAACAGTCAGTTTTGATTGTGTCTGGCAACCGCAAAGCCGATGCATGCATAATTGACAGGTGATAAAATAGTAAATGGACTACACTTATTCCACATTATGCAAACAAAGAGAAAATGCATAATGGTAGAGCACACTGAGCAGGACTTACGTGTCAAACTTCTAATCAATTGGACTTTTGTTGTGAGGGGCATGCCTTCTTCAGAAGCCTTTGCACAGAAGACAAGAATAAACTGGCACAAACCTATCTGTGTTTGTGTCATCTAATGATAGGAAAAATCCATGGTAGTACTTTAAATAAATGTGTTAGTGATGACCGCGTGTGGGAGCTCATCCATTCCTTTAATGAAACAAAATATCAGAATCTAAAGTCGTGTTTTGTCAGAAGTCATGCAGAGGATGTCATGTCACAGACATGAACTGCGATTTATAAATGTAGGCTTTGATTCGCATATGCTGCAGGGCTACTAATTATATCAGCTCAGGTGATTCCCTTCAGAAGATATTGTCAATGAGGTGTTGAAAACAAGAACACTTGATCATGTCTATTCAACAGCCCAAGTGTTTTTTTTCTAATCTGTTTTTGACAGTAAAGGTTGATCACACCACCATCTACAGGAGACACTTGTACTTTCACAGTCGATCTACAAAGCAGACATGTAGCAGAAATCACAAAAGTTCCAAGTTTCTTTTGTGATTCAGTTCCATTACTACATCAGGACAGGTTGGATTCATCAATGCAGTAGTTGACACTATTTTGTCACCTCTGATGGCCACTATAGACTCTCTGACAGGCTTGAAAAGGGAGGGGTGAGGGGACAGGTATTCAGTTGGTTGCAGTCTGTGTTCCCACCGATAGACGTCACTAAAATCTACACACTACTCCTTTAAATTAGTGTATATATGTTCAAATCAGATAATAGGTTATTTATAATGTCTCAACGGTGAGAACTCAGCTCCTAGGCTATGACAAATATGGGAATATGCTGTTGGGGTAGATTTTAGGAGCAACTGGATGGCTAGTAAATAAATAAGACAGATTACACTACTCTGACATGATGTCATTAATCCCACACACAAAGGAAGAAAGGAATTTGTTACATTCCTCAATTGAAAAAAGAATAGTGGGTGATGCATGAGATACAATATTACTAATAGTGTCAAATAAATCTTATTATTATTATATTATGCTAATTATTGACTTAAAGATAAGAAAAATGGGTTGCTCTGGCATCATTTATTACATTCCTGAAAGAAGACACTTTCAAACAGTATCTCCTTAGAGAATGAATATTATCATTTACCCAAAGAGAGGATTTAATCAAATGAGTTGATCTAGTAGGATCTAATAGGAGCCACTCTATCCAATGCTGAAAGGCAATGTTCATTAAAAGAATGCACCAAGTGGTCAACATTGCTGTGCATATCAAAGTTAAGGATGGTTAAGGATGCCAGAGCTAATGATATGGCAGTAATGACAAATTAAATTAAAAACTGTTGTGATGAGTAGTAGATCCTCAGAAAATAAAGAATCAATATTGAAACTAAGAGTAAAGTCAGTAGATTAAAATACAGTAAAAAGGGATAGTGTGTATTATAATCATTTGGGGTTCAAATGAAGAGAATGACCCAGTGATGTACGAAGTGGTTCCTGAACATCACAGCAACTCCTCCACCACAGCTAGAGAGTCTGGGCAGGCTGAACCCTCAGGCAGAGCTCTATGAGAGGGCCAAGATCCAGTGATAGACAGGCAACACTCGATCATGTGGAATAAACAGGTAAACACTGGCAGGCTTAATTACTGTGATCAGACACATCAAAATTGGAGACACATGCAATCAGAGCTCAACACTGAACAGTGAAGAAATTCAATTAAAACAGTATTTGTGTGATAAAGAGAGAGTAAAATGAGCAGAGTGCTGTAGTCTGCTAGTATTACCGCCCAACCCTCCTGAACATGTGAATTTCTACAATACTACAATGACTCCAGTGACATCACAGATGCGTTTGTATTGTCTCATCTCTTCACTGTGTGTTCTGCCTTCATCCTGTTTACCCTGCAACATCAACTCTCCCAGCCCCATCAGATTATCCAAGTATGAACCACGAATAAACAAATCAACACACATAACTGCAGAAAACACCACACTCCTTCAATGTATTCTTCATGCCTGTCCTGATAACTATGATGAATATGGCACTTAAAACATTAACGCAACAGAGGGAACACTTTTATTCATGATTTTCTATGTAAGATAATTGACCCCCTATTCCATGTAAAGGTCACTGAGAATCAATGAATGTGTGAAATATTAATCAGACTTCTTCATTTGTTTAAAAGAGGATGAAATGACCTTTATGCAACATCTAATTGATTATTTCACAGGGTTCGGAAGTGCTTCTTGTACCAGACTTTCATCCCAAAGGCCTGGGCTAGATGTGTACTTGCATGTATTGCACAAAACAACCATGCTTAAGAGTGGGGTGGCAAGAGTGAGGATGACTGGGGGGGTTGAGTGTGGAGGGGTAATGTCTCTTTAGCTTCTTTTCAATGATAAATAAAGTGTAACAAGCTCATTGCAACCTCCTCCATAAATACATCAATTTGATACTCTGAGAAGAACAAGGTGGGAAGAACTGAGACACTTCATTAGAATGAACAATAAACCCAGCATTGTTTCTCAGATGATGAGGAAGAAATCGCCACACTGCAAAACATCCCCAGAACATTAACTGTGTCTGTTAAAAACCCTGTTTGTTCAAAAACCCGCCGATGGGCTGAGATAATATGACATAAAGGCTGATGTACATGAAGTTGCTTTAAATGTCAGTGTCCGCGGGAATGGATGGGAGTAAATAAAAGAGGAGAAAGACTGGATTCTTTGTATCAGTATACTGTAGATTTGTAGATTTAATATGCAGTCAGTGAGGGGCACAGAGGGGAAGTCTATCACAGTGACTGACACATGTGACCTAACTGAAAGTGGACTCCTGGATCGAGCGTCACACTGCCTTAAATCCTTGACCTTTCAGTGGTTTGTAGTGTATATCCTGTGAAATGAGTTTGTGCCGCTTCCAGAGAAATGGAAACACACGTTAATGCATCAGTGTGTAGATCAGACAGAGCTGCAGCAGCCTCAAAGACAGACTGAGTCAGCTGTAATGGTTTTCATCACACAGTAATTCACTGATTTAGAATAGAAAAGTGGCCCGATACGTTGAGACAATCTAAGTTAAGGCCATTTATTACTGTTTGTAACAACCAGAGCAACCAGAGCTTTTCACTGGAATAATGAAATTCTCACAGGCCAGTAGTGATATACTTTGAGTAATCAGATAGTTCATCAGTAGAAGCAGCAAACCTTATTTTTGATCAGATTTGACTCTGCATTTGACTAAGCATCTGATAAAATTTCTCCAAACAGAGATTCCAAGGAAACTGTATCCTCACATTGTCATGTATGCAGGCAACCAAAAATTTTCTAGTAAAAATACTGGATGTCTAATACCTATTAATACTTTTCATTTTTCATGTCTGCCTACTACTGATAACTCCAGCCTCAGAAATATTAAATCACTATCTACTAAAGCGTTACTGATAAATGATTTGATTCTTCAGCATGATTTAGATGTGACCGAATATGACCAAATATTTTCTCAGTATTAAATGAAGCTTCCCCACCTGAGTACACCAAAGTACATATTGCTCTTGCTATGAAAAAAAAAGGTGAATAATTTCATCATTTGTGTTCACCATTTGATTATGGTTTTGGTGTGTGACACACTTTCAGTTTCTTGCTCTCAAGCCACACAAAAAAAAACATCACACTAAATAAGATGAAGCCACAAAGTTAGTTCTTGAAAACTATACAGTACCTTTAAGTTCACTAGACTTCCTTTGCAAACAGGACAACAAGGTAGCAGTAACCAGTGCTTCCCCTGTGTGCATGGGAAGTCTTGTCACCCTATAGCCACTGTATAGTTTTCTTTATATATAATTATGATTTACTATCTCCCAAATACAACAAAACATCTCATAATTGTGAGATCAGGATCACAGAAAGGTTAATGGCAATAATCAATATAACATCTGTCATTAGCTTTGACAGAGGTTCTACCTCCTCTCTCAGACCTGGTCTGTAGACACAGCAGACCTCTCCATACCTGAGGGTGTCCAGTCTCCAGTGTGGATCCTCCAGTCACACCTGAGTCCTCTGGGTGATTGTAGATCACGTCCATCTCTCTCAGATGGGAGGGGTTGGAGCTCAGAGCTGAGGCCAGGGAAGCCAGATAGCCTGACAGCCTGCAAACACACACAAAAAACAAACATGTATCTTCTGTGAACACTAGCGTCATTATTCCAATATATTTTTTTGTAGATCTGTGAAATTGTTTTGCTGTTCCAGTCTTTCCATATATGCACAACAAAGCAACAAATAGTAAATCATACTAAATCACTTCCTTACTATTATATACTAACCATTATCTTCTCCTATCTCTTATATACTACTATCTGGTTGGGCTGTGCCCCAGTAGAGCTTCATGCCAAGCAATCATGCAGGTTGTTGTTACTCAGATCCAGCTCTCTCAGACTGGAGGACTGAGAACTGAGGACAGAGCTTCACAGCTTCTCTCTGTGAGGTTACAGCCACTCAGTTTGGGGAGATGATGACAAATTAAAAAAGACAGGAATTTCTCTCTTGTTGAAAATATGGTAGTGTCTTGAATAAATCCAACAAATTACACACTTACAGAGCTATGTTAGAGGCTTTAACCACTGGCAGCAGCCTCAGAAGAGCCTCTTTGAAGCAGAACATTTCTGCAGGTCAAACACATCCAGATCTTTTTCTGATGACAGTAAGATGAAGACCAGAGCTGACCATTGAGCAGGAGAGAGTTTGTCTGTGGGGAGACTTCCAAAACTCTGGTAATGTTGGATCTGTTCCAGGAGAGAACTTCATTCAGTTTATTCAGATAGTGAAACACACTGATGGTTTTCTCCACATTGGGAATTCGCCCCACCAACGGGACTCCCCACCCTCCCAAGAAAAGCAAAAAAAATATGTATGTATGTTGTGCTGGGTGAGATCTGTTCTACCCACATCGTGAAAACACATAAAAACAGACCTTGGAGCTTTAGCAGGGTCTGCTGGGGCGGCCATAACATGACCATTTAGCGGCCTGAGCCAACAGTTCAAATTGTGCATGAAAAGCTTCGTAGTTAGCTCTGTCGTCGTACCTGGGTTTTCATCGTGGGCAAGGGGGGTCCTCAACATGTTTCCACAACTTCGGCTGCTGTTGTTTCCTCACGGGTTGATCGCCGGAGCGGACAGGCGAGCTCAAGTCGGCTTCCGTAGCCGTTTTAACCGCCATTTCTCTTACCTGTTCTGCCGTTTTGTAGGTAACCTCCTCCCGCCTACTCTTGGAGAGATCCCTCAACGACATTTTCCCACAGTCCAGCAGCTGTTAGCCGTTGTTGGATGTTAGCGAGTGTTGTAGAGAGCAACTAAGCGAAGCCTGGTAATCATTTTTGACACCAACTGTAGCGTCCCTCAGTCATGAATCTACGAGGCGTTAGCCGGTTCCGCTGGTACGTTTATTTGTCAACTGAACACAGGCTACTGTGGGCCATAGCCAACGCCAAAACAACACCAAACACTGCGTGGTTTTACAGTCTAGTCGACGGGCTGCCATCCTACACAACTGCCGCTCAGCTAACTCCCCGCTAAAACTAGCAGGGACGGTAACGACAGTCCTCCATGACTCTCTGCCAATCACAGGTACGTTACCTCACACCAGTCACTGTCATAGGTGGCTGCGCTGACTGACAGGCTTCTCAGCCTCTAGACACAATCACACATTCACTGACCCCTGGAACACTCAGTAACTGCAGGGGCAGTCCTATTTACCTTAATTGAACATAATACAATCTTGGCACAGTAACACTAAGGCATCACCCACAACATTCATCACCCAGTCCGTTACATTATTTTTATGCCTATGTGCCAGTGATAGCTGTGGCCTGAGCCATTATGTTATCACGCATATGTACGTCCTCCTGAACACGATCTCAGTAAGTCCTATCTCAGTAAGAGAATTTTGTGGTGGTCAAAGGTCAAAGGTCAAGGTCACCTCTCCAAACACATTTTTGGACAAAACTCATGAATTGACACAGTAATTAACTGCAAATGCAAGGTATACTATTCTAGTTTCAAATAAAATGTGAATTGTGTGCTAATTATTTATTGTAGATCTGATGTGATAATATTCTTTCAGCCTTCCACAGGTCCAGTGTTTTCCCTGCAGCTGACAGAAACCACCAGCTCCTTCAGCCACTGCAGTCATTACATGTCCCCCAACAATTTTAGAACACTATGAAGATGCAAGTTTTTGAAATTATCAAGTATATTAATGCTTATTTTATCACTCTGTCCTCCAGGAAGTTATCTACAGAGCTATGTCAGAGTCTTGTGGATGTGCCCACTCCCAGTGTCTTCACCTTGAACAGCAGCGGTGAATCCTCATCTGTTTCCTCCTCCTTGTCCCTCCTCATCATCCTCCACAAATGCCCAAACTGAGAGCGCGCCTTCACAGGTACTCTTTCACTCAAAACCAAGGCTTAAGCCCCTGACCTTTGACCTGTCCATTGCAGAGGAAAGGAGGAGAGAGAGAGAGGAGAATTCCTCTAAGATAATGAAGACAGAAATGAATAAATGAAATAAATAGGTAAAGAGATAAATATATCAGATAAAAAATAATGATTGTAACCTTATTTTTTCTTCCTGTCAATGTCAAATGTGCTTTACTGGCAAAACCAAGCTTTACACACATGCACCTGATTTCATACACCAATGATTTGAAGTTTTAGGCTGAACTGTTTCATCTATGTCATAATTATCATTTATTGGAGTCCAGTGAAAGGATGTTTACAAGCCTACATCTCTAGGTTGAAGGCTGGTAATCTACATATTTATTATAGTCTAGATATAGCATTAACATATCAATTTCAGAAAAAATACCGAAATGTTTATGGATGATGGCGAACAATGCCAAATATTTTGAGACGCTGCATTTAAAACCCCCTGAAAAAATGAACTTAATAGGACATTTTTTATTTATATATTATTCATAGTTGCATCATTTTAATTTGGACTTTTACTGTAAAAAAAAAAAAAAAATGTCGCGGCAGTTCTGATGGGCCTGTTCGTATCTTGAAGACGATTTCTGTATCCTAGATGTTTTTACCGTATAAACCTGGTACCTGTGTGTAACATTACAAGCCCCGAAAAGCATTTACGTTACATTCTGTCGCCGTGTATTACAGTTTTAAATTATTAATGAAGATACCGCCACTGTGCCACGTGCGTAAAATGCGCACAGCAGCGCTCTCAATTTACAGATGCACATATCGATGATTGTGCTGCTGCTCGGCAAACTTGGAGTTGGAGTAAACATCTAAAAGATCCTATGAGCAGTTTGAAATAAATGAGTTCGTTACTTTGATTATATGTCAACATGTTGAAAACTTCTGCACAGTTAAAGTTGACTCCATAAGAAGCCGTTCATAAAGACTGAGGCCAAACTTGCGGCAGACAGGTGTGACTGAGGACGCAGTCAGAGCTGCACATTTAATCACATTTAGATATGGACCTGATCTCAGGTCTTTTACAGTTTGATTGGATGAAACTTTAAAACCCAGAGATGAGATGTGACTGTAAAAACACAGGTGAAGAAAACGGACGTCATGGATTCCATGGTTGCCATGTTTGTCTCCAGGCGCATCATATATAGTGTATGTGCGATCTATCATTCAAAAACAAACAAAAACAACAGCGCTCAAGAAAAAGTTTGTACGAGTTTGACTCCACGATTTTTTCAAAAGCCTTATCAAAAACGCTTGAACCGAGGATTTACATCCTGAAAAGAACCAGAGACTCTCTAAGACCACCAACTGGCCAAACTTCCATCATGGAAAATGTGAGATTTGAACACTTTAAAAGTTTATAGTATTTTCTAAATGTATTTTACCGTCGAGACTTTGAGAACTCTCATAGTTGACCATAAACTCTGTCCCCACCCTGGGGGTTACATGTTATATAAAACATATTGAAGTAAAGCCAGATTCATAAACTGTAGAAAACAGTAACTGTTTAGACCTATGGGTCTGGCCTGTTATACACAGTGTAGGAGGTCATTAGTTTACTGCAATAATGCACACTGTTAGTATTGGACTTTATGGCCTCCATTAATCTCATGTTAAAATATTCAATATAAGCAATATCACTCATTTGTATCATCCAGCTCACAGCTGGCATAAATAGCAAAATTGTGGATTTGAGTGGAGCCATTGTTATTATAAATGTGTTCCCAGCTGCTATGTGATATTAGATTTTCAGACATTATAATATATATATTTAATTATATATATTTGTTATGATTTAACTCAAAATTCATTTGGAAGTATACAACTTTTAAGCACATCAACAACTGACAGGACACAGGGCCTTAAAGTGTTCCCTCTGTATCACCAAACCTGTCTTTAAGAGGGCCCCTGTTTCACTGTCTATTTTTAAGACTTTCATTGCTTCAGTTTTGTATTTCATGTTGCATATTCTCAAATTAATGAGTGTGATGTGTTACATAACTGCACAGTGTGAGATATAGGGTTAATGGGGGCCCAACACTGGATTTTTGGTCCAAAAAATTAAATTACCAGTACTTCATACTTGTACTCTGCTACATGTCATTTTTTTTTTTTTTTTTACAAAGTTACTCATTACTTTAATGTTACATTAATGTTATATTGGTGAAACATTTGATGAACATAGAAATTCTGATTGCTTTTTAAAGACTCAACAACCCATTGTTATGTAAAGTATTTAAAATGAGCTGAACCTTTACCAAGTTACAGAAAAATTCTTCTTACACATTTATGCATCAATGCTGATAAATAATAATTCAACATGTAATAATAAAACACTGATACCAGCCACTCAGCTGCTTAATAACTTTTTTTTGGTCCCTTTTCTTTTACTTTAAATACATTTTGCTGGTTAACACTCCTGTAGCTTTACATTTTAATATGTGACTTGCTTTAACTTTAACTGGACTTGCAAAGCCTCATTCTAAAGTGTGTGTATTGTTGCAGTGTGATGTGCCCATCCACCTTCAAGAGCACAACTACTTCAAGAGCAGGAGAACCTCTGCACGCCATAGACCCACCCGCAATTGTCCATGCTGCAGGGACTCCGAGGTTAGACATCTGGATTTAAAGAAAGAAAAAAACAATTTTTTTTACTCATTCACTGCTGGGCATTTCTACGAAGAGAAAAATTTTGGTTAATTTGTAGTATTGTCCTCTATAGTTCATCTGATGTAGCTCTTTCTCCTGTGAGATTATAAAAAAAATGCTGTAAATAAGTATCAAGTTTTCCAGAGCCTGACATCCTCTCATGTGCTGCTGACCTTCCCCAGGTGCAGAATTCCACCCCACTGCCCCAACGCTCTGTCACCACCTCCAGACTTCCCCGGAAGAGGAAGCGGAGCGCTGAACACCATCCTTCCACACCTCCTGCTGAAGCCCCAGGGGAGTTGGACCCTGTCCAGAGGCCTCGGTCTCCAATCTCACCTGCCAGCCTGCCACCAGTCTCCACTCTGCCACCCAGGCCTCAGTCCTCCACTGCTGATACCCAGCCCACCTCCACTGCTGTACATCCTAGCAGTCCTGTGAGGATACACAACCACTCTGTAGAAGATTATCAGAAGCTCTATCACGAAGTGGTTGATGATATGCTCAGGTATGTTTGTGTTTAAAAAATTCTCACTCTTTCAGTCAGATCATTTTCACATTCATCAAATTATTCAAAAATCTCAGTTGTTCACTATCATTATTATTCAATTTCTGTTTCTTCCACCCCTCACAGGTACAAGAGCGGCCGGCCTCGACCGTACAGTCTAGAGCTCGGACGTCGTATCAAGCAGAAACTCTGGGAGAGACTGAATCATCCTATGATTTCAACGTTGGCCAACGAAGACGGACAGGCGCATGTGGACATGTCATATGGGGCTGGTGTCTATGCTCCTCATTATGATGTTGACACTTCTGGAGAACCAGAACCTGGACGGGCACCAACAAAGAGAGCTAAGAACTGAAACTCTCTCAAAGTAGTTCAAAGACTGTGAACAATGACATATTGGCACAGTCAACTGTAAATAGTTCAAAGACTGTGAACAATGACATATTGGCACAGTCAACTGTAAATAGTTCATGTGTATAGTTAATAGTTGATAGTTAATAGTTAATAGTTAAGTGTTAAGAACTAATAGCTTTAAATGAAAAGTGAAAAAGTGCAGCCTCTGTCAGTACGCTCCTCAACGTGCCTCAACCTCCTCAACCAAGCACCACCTACCATCATCTAACAAAAACCCTAACCAGGAAGCTAACCAAACTGCCTCGCTCCACCCTCCACCGACCAGCCACCGTCGGATTTAAACTCTGCCTCCTCACTACAACAGCCATCTGCTGCTCTAGCCTCCACCTGCAGACAGCAGAGAACTGACTCAACAACCAGCTTTGCCAAACTCCACCTCCAGCCTCTGCAAACCAACTGAAATGCCATCCTCCACCCATGGCATCAACCTCCACCGGTAGCTACAGACATATCTCCATCAAAAACGTCTGGAAGCTAACCAACTGCTTCGCTCCACCCTCCACCGACCAGCCACCGTCGGACTCTGCCTCCTCACTCCAACAGCCATCTTCTGCTCTAGCCTCCACCTGCAGACAGCAGACAGCTGACAACAGACTCTCCACCAGCAACCAACAACATCCACCGTTGCCAAACTCCACCTCCAGCCTTTGCAACACAACTGAAATGCCATACTCCATCCTCCACCCATGGCATAAGCCTCCACCGGTAGCTACAGACATATCTCCATCTAAAACGTCTGGTAGCTAATCCTCTGCCTACATCCTGATGTGTAGAGACAGCTGGAACCTGGAATCCTCCACCCAGAGGGTTGGGCTGAGGCTGTCTACCAGAAACCTGCAGTATCACCTCCACCTGAAGATTCCTGCAGACAGCTTCAGTCCGATCCTCCATCTGCCTCTGACAGTTGGATTCATCTCCATGCTTCAACTACACATGTAAGTGGAATAATAACACATTTCTAGTCCTGCTTTACTTGTTCTGCTTTACTTGTCCTGCTTTACTTGTTTCTGTTTCATCATACCAAATTAATGTTTATTTCCCTCCATCTCGCAGGATGTTATCAGCAGAGCTGTGTCATGGTCTTATGGATGTGGCCATTTCCAGTATCTCCACCTCACCTCCAACCTCTGCAAGCCAGCTGAAGCACCATGTTCTATCCTCCACCCACAGCTTCAGCCTCCACCTGTAGCTTCAGATGTATCGCTATCTAAAACATCTGGAAGCTAACCAAACTGCTTCGCTCCACCCTCCACCGACCAGCCACCATCAGACTCTGCCTCCTCACTACAACAGCCATCTGCTGCTCTAGCCTCCACCTGCAGACAGCAGACAACTGACTCTCCACCGGTAACCAACAACAACCACCTTTGCCAAACTCCACCTCCAGCCTCTGCAAACCAACTGAAATGCCATCCTCCATCCACGGCATCAACCTCCACCGGTAGCTACAGACATATCTCCATCAAAAACGTCTGGAAGCTAACCAAACTGCTTCGCTCCACCCTCCACCGACCAGCCACCGTCAGACTCTGCCTCCTCACTCCAACAGCCATCTGCTGCTCTAGCCTCCACCTGCAGACAGCAGAAAGCTGACAACAGATTCTCCATCGGCAACCAACAACAACCACCTTTGCCAAACTCCACCTCCAGCCTCTGCAAACCAACTGCCATCCTCCACCCACAGCTTCAGCCTCCACCTGTAGCTTCAGATGTATCTCCACTCAAAATGTCGGGAAACTATCTGAACCATCGCTTCACCTGCCACTGACCAGCCACCATCCAGCCACCGTCCAGCCACCGTCAGACTTAAACTCTGCTTACTCGCTACAACAGCCACCTGCTGCTCCAGCCTCCACCTGCAGACAGCTGAGACCATGCTCCGTCTGCAACCAATTATGACCAACTTTGCCAACCTCCACCTCCAACCTCGGCTGGCATCCTGCAGCTTCCTCCACCTGCAGATTCAAGCAGACAGCCACAGTACAACACTCCACCTACATCTTGCCAGCAACATCCACTGGTGTCTCCATCTGCAGATGCTTGCAGCAACCTGACTAACCCAACTGCTACAAACTGCATGTAAGTGGAACAATGAAACATTCCCAGTCCTTGGTTTGATTCTGTTTTGTATCAGCTCAGTCAAATGTCATTTGGTTGATCAAGATGATCCCAGAAACATCATCAAACTGTCTCTGTTTCAGGTGCCAATCAAGTCCAAGCTGTGAAACCTGCATGACATGTTGCCTGTGCACCTCCTACAACACTATGAGGAATCAGAGGTAAGTCACACTTTTGTCTCTTTTAATGTATATTAACAAACTAAATAATGTTGTACTTGTACTTTGGAAATTTTCAATCCAAATTCATGTTTATTTTTCCCTCCCTTTTCCAGGATGTTATCAGCAGAGCTATGTCATGACCTTGTGGATGTGGACATTTCCATAGCCTCCACCCTGTGCCAGGAATCTCTAGCTTCCTCCACCTGCAGATTTTTGCAGATGGCTGAAACCTGATTCCACCACCACCACCTACAGCCTCTGCAAAAACCTTGTAATGCCACCTCCACCATCACCATCATTCTGGCAGACAGCTATAGCCCAAGCTTCCACCTCCAGCCTCTTCCAGCAACCCGCAACAACCTCCACCTGCCAATAACTGAAGGCAGCTGAGGCCAAACCCTTCACCTACATCCTCTGCCAGAAGATTCCACTATAACCTCCACCTATACAGTCCTGCAGATTGCTGCAACCTAAAACCTCCACCTTCAGCCTCTGCCAGCATCCTGCAGCTTCCTCCAGACAGCTAAGGACTCTGCCTCCACCTGCAGGCTCTGCAACAATCCTGTGATGTCTCAGCCATCAAATTCTGGCAGACAGCTATAGCCCAAGCTTCCACCTCCAGCCTCTTCCTGCAACCTGCAGCCTCCTCCTCCTGCAGATGTGTGACCTGTATAACAATATGAGGAAGCAGAGGTAATTCACACATTTCTCACTTTTAATGTATCTTAACAAACTTAATAACTTAGTATGTACTTTAGAAATTGTCACCCCAAATTGTATTGTATATTTTATCCCACCCTCTTCCAGGATGTTATCAGCAGAACTATGTCATGACCTTGTGGATGTGGCCATTTCCAGTGTCTCCACCCCACCATGAGCCCCTGTCGTCAGCTCACGGTGGATTTTAGTGAAGATGTGTCTGTAGCTGTCTTACAGGTGGAGGCTGAGGCTGTAGGTGGAGGTTTTAGCATCAGCTATCTGCAAGAATCTACAAGACAAGGGAGCTGCAAGGGGAGCTGGAGGTTGAATTAGCTTGCAGCAATCTGCAGGACTAGATGGGTGGAGGTTGCTGACAGAGCATGTGGAGGGTTTGGCCTTAGTTGTCTTCAACAACTGGCAGGTGGAGGGTTTGGCCTTAGTTGTCTTCAACAACTGGAAGGTGGAGGTGGCTGGACGTTGCTGAAAGAGGTTGATCGTGGAAGCTTGGGCGAAAGATGTCTACACCTACAGATGCTGGAAGATGGCAAATCAGTAAATGCAGCCGCTGTCAACAAACTCTAAAATCAGCCTTCCCCACCTACATCATCTGCCAGGACACGAACAACATCTGCAAACAACCTGAAGTGCTATGTTCCATCCTCCACCTACATGCTCTGTCAGCAACATCCACTGTGGCCTTCACCTGAAATTGCTTGCAGTAAGCGGATTCCTCCACCTACAGCCTCTTACAGAAACCTGCAACACAGCCTCCAAGTCCGCACCTCCAGCCTCTACTGGGAATCTACAGCTTCCTCCACCTGCAGATTCTTCCAGATAGCTATGGCCTGAACCTCCACCTAAAGGCTCTGAAAACAACATCCACTATAATCTCCTGTTGATTCATGCAGATCGCTTCAACTTCATTGCACAACCACCACCTACAGCTGCAAAAATCTTGTGATGCCACCTCCACCATCAGATTCTGGCAGATGTTGGCCCATGTCTCCACCTCCAGCCTCTGCCAACAACCAGCCGCCACCTCCACCTGCCAGTTGTTGTAGACAGCTATGGCCAAACCCTTGACCTACATCCGCTGCCAGAATATTCCACTGGGACCTCCACCTATACAGTCAGCATCCTGCAGCCGCTTCCACCCTCAGCTTCTAGCAGGCAGCTAAGACCAAATCATCTGAGGCTGTCCTCACCTCCACCTGAAGATTCCTGCAGACAGCTTTAGTCTGCTCCTCCATCTACCTCTGACAGTTGGATTCATCTCCGTGCTTCAACTACACATGTAAGTGGAATAATAACATATTTCCAGTCCTTTATTTGCTTCTGTTTCGTGTCATGTCAAGATGATCCCAGAAACATCATCAAACTGTTTCTGTTTCAGGTGCCCATTAAGTCCAACCTGTGTAACCTGCATGACATGTCTCCTGTGGACCTAGAGCACTAACAAGAAGCAGAGATAAGTAACACATTTGTCACTTTTAATGTATTTTAACAAACTAAATGACTTTGTATGTACTTTAGAAATTGTCAGTCTAAATTAATGTTTTTAATCTCTTTTATCCCTCCCTCTTCCAGGATGTCATCAGCAGAGCTACATCACAATCTTGTGGATGTGGACATTTCCATTGCCTCCACCCTGTGCCAGGAATCTCCAGCTCCCTCCACCTGCAGATTCGTGCAGACAGCTGTGGCCAGACCCTCCACCAACATCTTCTGCCATCAACATCAACCACAACCTCCACCTGCAGATTTCTGCAAATGGCTGAAACCTGATTCCACTACTGCCACCACCACCTACAGCCTCTGCAAAAATCTTGTAATGCCACCTCCACTATCAGATTCTGGCAGACAGCTATAGCCCACAATGAGGACACTAAGAGGAAGCAGAGGTAAGTCACACATTTCTCACTTTTAATGTACTTTAACAAACTACATAACTTTGTTTGTACTTAAGAAATTGTCAGTCCAAATTAATGTTCCCACCTTCTTCCAGGATGTTATCAGCAGAGCCGTGTCATGACCTTGTGGATGTAGCCATTTCCATTGCCTCAACCCCACCTCCAACCTCTGCCAGGAAACTTCAGCTTCCTCCACCTGCAGATTCTGGAAGACAGCTAAGGCCAGACTCTCCACCTCCAACCTCTGACCTGTGGCCTGACATGTCTCCTGTGAAACTACTAGGACACTATGAAGAAGCAGAAGTAAGTCAAACATTTGTCACTTTTAATGTATTTTAACAAACTAAATAACTTTGTATGTACTTTAGAAATTGTCAATTTATCTTGTATGTAAGTCTAAATTAATGTGTATTTTATCCCTCCCTTTTCCAGATTATTTACAGAGTTATGTCCTCTTCATCTTCCTCCTCATCCTCCAAGTTTGCCACTAACTTCTGCTCCTATCCTCACCTGAGAGTGCCTCTTCACATGGGCTTTTTCACTCAAACACAAGGTTTAAGCCCATCCCAACAAGTCTGTGTCCTTGGACCTCTCTGTTGCAAGAAGGAAAATGGAAAGAGAACTCCTTTTAGGGAGTCATTTAAGTGCTCAGCAAATGCTATCGTCTACCTGAAGATTTGCTGTTTTGTCACTATTAAAGTATTGTGATTCTCTGTGAAGAACTAACCAAAGGTCTGATTTATTCCTGATTTGTTCAAAGTTAATGTGTAAACGTGTGTATTACGTTGTTTTACGCTGTTGAAATAAACATGACACAGACTGTACAACGTGTGTTTTTGATCAATTAACACACACCATGAAATGAAACTGATTTAACACCATAAGAAACTGTTTTTATTCATAAAAGAGGATAGGTTCACTGATTTATTACTAAAGTATTGATATACTGATATAATAGGTTATGCCAAAAATGCTCACTTCACTTGCTGTGGCATGTATAGAGTTACGCAATATAGAAATGTAAAAATATATTTGTAATACTTTCTGGGAAGGTCATGTCTATAATGCATTACAAGCACATTTGTAACACATTATAACACATTTAAAAAGTTTTATAAAACTCTTTATAAATGTTTATAATCATGCATGACAACTAATAACAAGGTTTATAAAGTATTAGAAATGGTGAAAATAATGTATTATAAGTTCAGCATTCATATTCATACAGCTGTTTTTTTAACTGAATCAGCTCAATCTGACATTCACAGTGATTCTTTTATTGTCAAAAGACAAAAAATGATGATCAGAGGGGAAGAGGAAGAAATTTACAAGGAATTGTTCATTATTAATAATCATAATTAAACAATTAAAACATAATAATATTGAAATATGTTTATAAGTTATATAAATGTCATGTACAAACTGTACAAACCATCTGTTCTACAATGAGAATGTTTCCCTAACAGGAGGTTGCGCCCTTCTACTACAATAAACAGAGTAACACTGAGGAACCAGACTTGTAAGGGTCTCCTTCTGTATAAGAATTGGCAAGATATTCCTGAGATAGTCAGCATTTAGTTCATTGTGTTTGCATTATACAAGCACCAAACCCTAAATTAGATAATGAACAAACATCTGCTTAAACTGATGTAGCACCAAACACAATGGTGGAATGAAATGCTGACCTGAGAGTTAGGCACTATCAAACTTTTTACAGATCATTCTGTGGGGGCCATGAATGTCTGTACAACATGTCATTGCAATTTGCCCAGTATTTATCAGGATAGTTCAATCCAGTCTAAAATGGAAGACCAACCATTACATCGCTAAGGCCATGTCACCAGCATTGCATACATGTGCAGTTGATCAGTAAATACAGTACATATCATACAGTTGAACAATGACACGTAAACCAACCAGGCTAAATGGGCAAACAGCAGTTTAAACTGCTCTTAACTGGTTAGGTGTGAACACAACCTTTAAAATGTTGTATCTATTCCATTCTGTGCTACACAGCCAGGTGTGTTGGATATCTGTAAATCCCTTCCCCAAACATTCATTTTCAAGCAAATCACCCATGGAGCCACAAACAGGGGAAATAAAAGAGATAATGTGATGCATGGTGTTGTCTGAGGCTCACTGAGGAAATGGCTGTAAGTCCCTGAAAACATGTTTGCGATCAGCATCTGTCCCCCTGCTAACAGTGGGGGAGGGATGCTAAAGATGTTTGCAGGAGAGAGAGAAGTGGGAGGAAGGGAGGGAATGTAGCCTTAATACCGTTAGCTTTCTATTTGAATGAAAATCAAGTTGCTCCCTTCATCGCAGCAAAGTCTTAAGGGAAACACAGATGTTAGCATTTTGAGTTGGACCCCCCCACGCCCAAAAAAACACCACTGATGAATCATGGTTTACAAAATGCATGCTTCAAACTGGCTTCGTTTGGTCCCTAATCAGAAGTTGTTTTATACAAGTACAATAGCAGCCAATAGAAGTAATAGTTGTAGAGTTTTTTTTTTTTTTTTCCCTCAGCTGTGTAATTTCAGTGTGGGTCAGGGATCATTAGGGGGAAAATTGACAGGGGCTCAGCTGGGACAAAAAAAGAATAATAAGAAGAGAGGAGCAGTGATGCAAGAACAGAGAGATTCTTGAGTGATCCGCTGTATGTGAGGCCAATAGCTAAGACAAAAATAGCTGTTCCCAATCATGTCAAGACGATGAAAGGGCACTTCTGGGCTATTTGGGTTCACAGTATAAATATCTGCTTTTTTTAAAACAGAAAACCATTATTTCTCATTTGTGGCATTCGCGACAATTTGTGACACACGCACATGTCATATGTTTTTACTCTATCCTTCATCAGCACGATCAGGGAGGTACACACACACACATATATATATATATATATATATATATATATATATATATATATGTGTGTGTGTGTGTTTTCCCCATCTTTCTCTTTGGACAGTCGTTTGGCAACTTCCAGCTGCTGCTGATTCTCTTGCCAGTGGAATCTTTGCATTACAAGTGTGTGTTTTGTTCTCGTGCCAAAATCCACATTGTCTGTAAATGGAGTGGATGGTGCAGTGCTGTTAGCATCTGTTTCACTTCATTAATCAAATGTATGTTTAGCAGTGGTAAACATATAATCCCTGTTTGACCTTGGACTTCTTTTTCATTTGAATATCACATTACACAGGTACCCTGTTAATGTATTCTACAGTGTGTGCTCTCACTAATTCGATCATGTACAAACAGAATTGTAGAACCCAGGCCTGGTGAAAACGGCACAGTGTCTTGAATCAAAGAGAGCATCCAGCATGCGCAGAGATAGCAATGCACTTGCCCATCGACAAACGGTTCTGTGAAGGAGACATGACACGAAACAGGAAGTGGTCTGACAGTTTGCCTTGCTTGCTGCCTTTTCGCCTGGTGTTATATAGAAGCTTTGGCATTCCATTAGTCACAGTTCCAGCATAACAATAGTTAGCAATACCAGCATTAAATTATTAATTATTATTAAATTATTGCTAACAATAGTTAGCAATGACAATGGCTAGTCCTGGATACATTTGAAATGGTTCAGGTTCATGGCTTAATGTTAATTTTTTTCTCAGTTAAATTTTAGTGCAGTTTTAAACATTCTCAAATGTTTATTAAATTAATAAATTAAAAATCTAATGTTAACAACTGAGGTGTTCTTCAGGTGGAGTGCATATTTGTTTTGAAGTTGTCTATACTCTGAAAGAGCAACTAAAGGCTCTGTGAGCATCCCAGTTTGGAGTTCTGACATCCAATGTAAATGGAATGCACCATAAATACCACATCCACCATCCATGATATAGCTTACCTGCCTGTCTTTACCTTCCTCTTTTTGCATACCAGTTGCTACTTGCTATTTTTTTTTCACTCTGCCTCTGTCATGGTGTTATATAGAAGCTTTGGCAGATTACCATTAGTGACAGTTCCAGCATTATAAAGATAGTATCTAAAATAAATTAATAAAGAAAGAAAGAATTGAACCACAATGTACCACACACAGATTTTTTTCACTTTCTATACTATACATAATAGGATTATTATACTGTCCTATCATGTTGATGAGTTACACCACAATGCTTCCTATTTGTGAAAGTGCAACAAGGATTGTTGCTGTCCTATATATGTTCTTCAGCTTTACATCACAATGTAACAGCACAGCACATTCAAGAGCTTGTATCAAGTTCATGAAACTGTTAGCCTGCATTGGCATTTAAACATGAGATTGTCATTTCTAGCTGTCACTTAATTATGTAATTTAATTTACCTGATGTCATCATTTAAACCACAGTAGTGATCTGAAGTTCTTTCATTGAAATAGAATGGTCACGCGAGAATAAACCTTATTTTGGCCTTTCAGCAACATGGAGCACAGTGTGTTACCACAGCAGAGCTATCTGGATGACATGGCTTCATTTGAGACCTGTGGCAGGGGAGAAGGTAATGAAAAACATGCTGTAAGGTCTGTGTGGAGAGAGTTCAGAAGAGTAGATGATGATGGTATCATCAGGTTTCCATCCATCTCTCATGCATAGATGGTCTCTATTTCTAAGTGAATGGATGACGGGGCTTCAAAGTCATGCTTTTCATTCCCTGTATCACTCCCAGCCATCCTCCCAACTCAGCTTCTTTCTCTGGCCCCTCTGTTGGTGAACAACTTGGAAATAAGCAACCTTCTGCACTGACCCCTAAGCCACAGAGGCACCAGAGTGAAAAATGATCCAGGTTCAAATCATATTCCTCCCCTGTTCCTCCACTGTATCATCCATAGAAAAGAATTCAGCCGGAATTACCTCTCTTTCAATACACACATTCAGCATGAGGCTCCATGGGGGAGTCACTGAAAATGACATTTTACTGTAAATATGTATGCTCTAGCTCCTGATCACAGGCAAACCTGCTATAGAGACACTCCAAGTGTCCTTCTCTGTGATTGTCAGGACTAAGATCAGTGGATGATTCTGTGTACAGGTGAGTGGCTGATCCTCAGCAGGTAGGTATAGTGGACATGCTGTTAAAGAAGTCACAGCAGGGGCATTCTTCTGTTTATGGAGCCCTCTCCCACAATTAAACTATCACACAGCCAGGAAACAAAGGCGGAAGGAGTCTTCTTAATTCCAGACCAGCTTCTAACTCATCAGAAAGATTTCTTAAACAAATGGAACAAGGCAAAACCTCCACAGAAACAATAAGACCTCTATCAACGGTACAAAAGAACTGGACTGATCACCAAAGACTGGACTGTCCCTGACAGTTCCCTACCTTAAATCAAACAGCATGACAACTGGTATTTCTCTTTTTAGCACATAGTGATTCATGGTATGTTAGTTGTTTCATTTTTTCTGTAATCATGTTAATAAAATCGTTGGCTGGATGTCATTAAGTATAAAGCAATCCTAACCTCCATGTCACATACACAATATGAGTCACTGACTGAAACTGTACAGTATATTTCTATGGAGTTAGAACAGTGACATTAACATTTTGACACTGAGAGTAAAATTTGGCATTTAGAACAAAACATGGACTGAAAAAGGAAACTTTGGCATTCAAATATTTGTATTGGGAAGAAGTAGTATTGGCACTGACACTAGTTTCACAGAAAAATAAAACACAGACATCAAATAGTTACAATTTTTTACTCTCATCATGTCTGTCTACTTTTAGTGACAGTCAACTTCCTGTCGCTGTTTTGATGTTCAGGGGTGGGGCTTGAGGGGCGGGGCAATGGGCACGGTACATTAGAACCTATTGGCTCAATTTAACAACAACACAAATAATAAAAAGGCATAATTAATGTCATAAAGTCATGTCCCATTTTTTTGCCCTCAAGAAGCCTTACAATATCATAAAATACATATATGTAGATAATAATATATTAAATAAATAATATATTTATTATAGAGAGAGAGAGAGAGAGAGAGAGAGAGAGAAAGAGAGGGAGAGAGAGAGAATTATAATTTAGTTGTCAAGGTATCTTGTTATATGATACATTTTTTCTGGGCAGATGAAAATACAGACACTTCCATCTCTAACCAGTTGTCAGTGCTCTTCACTGTAGAGAAACTCCTGCACAGGATAAAAGGGTCAAACTGAGATAGATAAGAAGCCCCACTACCTCCGCTCGGGACTTTGGTTGTCTCAGCACTTCTTGGAAGATTGAGGATTTAATGTGTCAGATTGGGATTAGAGTTCAAGCTTTTTAAAAACCAGTGTTTCAAGTTCACATGGCTTCAATTATAGACAAGAAAAATCCTACATGTTAAAAGCGTCAACTTAATTTTTCTCAGCATAAGGGAAAGAGGTTGATGAAAAACTGTCCTTGCCTCACCTCTGGCACAGAGATGATGATAAGTCATCAAGTTCAAATCCACCTGCTCACAATAGCCTTATTATACAGTATGAATCTGAATCAGACCTGGTTTATTTAAGCTCAGATAAGAGGTAATTAGAAAATGTAAGCATATTCATATGGGCTACATCATATCGCTGCAGGACTTTTCAAGACTCAAAATCAAAATACATACAGTAGCTATTTAATATGCAAATCAAGCCATATACAGATCAATTACAGCTTTATAGTTAGACTGTGAGAGGAAAACTTTTGTTTTAGTTGCTTCATTTTAAATTTTGTGTTTTTTGTTTTTTGTCTAATGCTTGTAATGAAGTCAGGGGAATCATGGCACTACTTTGTATCTGTACAAATACTCAGGTATTACATGTAACTGATGTGTCTTTATTTAAAGGATAAGGATGTTGTGCTAATTCCAAACATGTCTCATACTGAAGATGTACATCTGAAAACAAGTCCTAAATATAGTTTTTAAGAAACTAATAAAACTCCCTGTATTACCTTATTGTTTGGTTTGTGATAGAGCTAGCTGGATATATTATTCTCTGTAGTAATTATCGCTGCCATAACCTCTACTCTAGCTACCACCCAGCGCAACAGTCCCATTGGATGCGTGTGAGGAAGGTCAGCATACTTGGGATTTAAGTTGAATTAAATTGAACTTTGGCCACAAAACCTAGAAGGAAGCAGAGTATGATATTTTTTCAGGAATCCTGTGGGTCATCTGATTCTTGTGGGTTTCCCACGGGATGGGGATCAATCTCACTACTCATCACATGACCAGGATGGGACAGGAATAAAAGTCAACAGGAGCGGGCAGGACCGGGAAGAATATTCACAATAGCTGAGTTTGTTTGCACGAATAAATATTACTTTATTGTGTGGTGCGGCCAAACAAAAATAGAGTCTAAGGATTTGGGGAAGATAGCCTCAAAGAACTGACAGACTCCCTCCAAAAAACACAACATGGGAATTTTTTAATTTATTTATTTATTTTTGGTAATGCGATTGGGATGGGGTCCCATGTCACCCTCTAGTATGAAAGTCACAGGGAGGCTATGTTTTGTGCAGGTGCTTGACAGAGTACAGCCAGTGAATGACCTTGTGCTCTGCATAATGTCAAACTTAGGCAAACATTGAATGGTATGGTATAAAGTATAAATCAGGCTTAACCTAGACCTTTCCCAAACTCTTCTCTCAGTCTGTCTGATATGTATCATCATTCTCATTTAAAAAAAACTAAAATGTTATTCTCTCATGTTGTGGGTATCAAAAGAAAATGGTCAGGAAATGAAAGTTGAATGAAAGTGGAATGAAGTTGCTTCCCATTCAGAGGACCTTACATCTGACAGTGTTGAGGGATTTTAGAAGGATTTGGCTTCACTTTTGTATTCTCTGTACTGCTCTCCTGCCCTCTGAGGAGGCTGTTTTAAGAGCCATTGTAACAACACAGAGTCTCATGGGTGCAACAGCCATGAGCAACAGTTGCCTCTGCAGCACTCATGGCCAAGGCCAGCTCTGTGAAGATGTTCATAATCGCTTTATTTCTGCCAAAATAACAGAGGCACACGGCCCCCTTTGGAACATCCCTAATCTTGATTAACAATATGTCTTTTTAATTAATTTAAGCAGCTTTGAAGATAGATGTGGGATTTAGCTGATTCCCCTGTCCTGTGCGGCTGTCAAAAACAGCTCCAGTTTAACAACAGGAGAGAGAATCTTTAAGCTTTAAACTTGATTTCTAATATTTTATATGCAGTAGATGTTGAGACTCACTGAGTTTACATCGCTTTAATCAAACCATGGAATTATGAAATAACAGAAGAACTAGATGCGTAAAGCATGAAAATATTATTTTCCAGCAAGTTGTGGCTGAATGTGCCTTATTATGTAGGACAGGTGTAAAAATGTGTCTCATGAGAAGATTACATACACCCCTTTCCACACATAAGAGGTATTTATTATGTAACAACACAGTGTTTTAGCTCTCGCCCATTGTCAGCTGGAACTGACTCCAGCCCCCTGACCCTCAGAGGAGAAGCATTATAGATGATGGCTAGATGGATGGGATAGATTGATCTCTACTGGAGGAATGAAGATATTCCCCTCCCTCAACTCTTGTTTTGTTGATGACACTGTGTAACACCTTGCTCCAAAACCACAAAACAGAAGGAACCTTTTGAGGAACTGGATTCTAGATACATAGAGCTCTCTCAGCACACATTCCTCAGAGTGGAGGAGGAAATATCAGGCAGGAGAGAGAGAAAGAAATTGCACTTGGTTAACCTTTAGCAACCCCATTTTCTCCAGTGGTGACTGGGCGTTGGACGACACACAGCCCACAACCTTATACCTCAGACTTTCATTAAACAGTGACCCGACAAGGTGACCGAGAGGATCGTCCTGACCTCGTCACCATCCATATCCACATCCAGAAATAACAAGCCTTCCATAGGTACTGTTACCAACTGTCAATACACTCATAGACACAAACGGTGACAGCCTATAGAAGGAAGGCCATGCATGCAGGAATCCTGAATGAGACCAGACTGGGTTAAGACCCCAGCCTGTCCATCAAACTAGACCTGAGTAATTTCATTGTCCTGGTCTGCTACATACTACTGCATTGACCACAGGAATATCAGTGTGGTGTTGTGGTATGTAGTGAAATGAAAACACCACAGTTGTTGGTGAAAGTTTGTATTTGCAGGTCACAACTCTACAAGGAGTAATAAAATGGCTTTATTTTAGCTGGATGACACTAGATGGTCAGCCCTAAAAAATGGTCAACCCTGTAGTGGACCCTGTCATCCCTCAACTGAAAGCATGAAAATCACAAACATATCAGCCTGCTAGATACGACCATGTAATATTTTCTGAAATTAATACACAATTAATACAAAGTTAAAAATTAAGTATATGTAACATTTTACTGAAAAGGGGAAATGCAACAAGTGACATTTAAGTAATAACACAGCTGGTCTTTTCTGATAACCACAAAACAGGATCACCTGTCTTAAATAGTTGGTCAAATCCGTTTTGTGGCTGGCCTGTCAGCTACACTTACAGAACACCCACAGAACAGGGACTTTTAGTAGGTGCAGGTGAGTTCCTGTAAAGGTTTCTTGGAGAATTTATTGAAACAGTTGAGAAGAGGTTGACTTCAGGACAACAAAAGCAGTGCTGTATTTCTAGCAAAGGTTTTAACTTTTAACTTGACCTAAAACCTAACTTAAGTTAATTTCAGCAACTACAGCAACTATATGATGAAGATGATATAAGACCGGCATCAGTAGAGATAGCTGTGCAGAACAGCGACTTGTGTAGTTGCTGAAAGTTAGAAATAGAAGAACTGATGACAAGGAATGTACTAAGGAGCAGTAAAGCAGATCATGATACTTCTAGCCCTGCTGTATTGCTACCACAATGTTTTTTTCCCCATCATTTCACTGATAACTTGTTCAAAGAACAAGACCAAACATTTAGAGCACTACTAGCTGCCCACAGAGGCTCCAAAGTTAACTGTACTTTACAAATGATACCGCATAACAAGATGTTTCTGATTTAGCACTGCAGCAGAAATGGGGCTATAAACAAAGTTCATCCTCAGGGTGGAACTACACAACAGTTTATCAGGCTAGATGTAATATCATGTGGAAATGCTGGTAGTTGTGGTGCCTGAAGAAATGCAGAAGTCCTTTAAAATCAAGAGAGTTCATCCCATTAGAAACATCAATATCAGTGACCACTCTATGACTTTGTGACAAGACCTTGTAAGCTTTTTTTTTTTAAAAAAAAAAAAAAAAAAGATTATTTTTTTATTCACTTTATGTTTGAATGTACACATTCTCAAAGTATGTTCTCCCATTATGGCACGCCTCTCATTGAGTCCATCTTTCTCTCACCCTGTCTTTGTTATCATCTGATTACTTTGCAAAGCAGAATCTATATTAAGCTACACATGGTACTCCTGACTTCACTGATGTAATGATCACTGCTCAGAATAATCTGTGGCAGCAAATCTCACTACTTTGACATTGCAGTGGGCTTTATAACTTTGTAGATACATTTTCTGAAGGTGAAAAATGCTGCCAATTACTGATAAAACTGTCATCTCCTCTAAGATAAAGTGACTGACTATCTAAATGAGTTACAGAAAGAAGCAGTGCACACACACTGAGAACATTTGCTTTTGAAAGTTGACAGGTGTTTTCATGACTCCCAAAGACAGCGACTGCCAATAAAAATAACTTCTTACATTTGCTTCCTTAAAGAGCAGTAAATTGACCACAGTAACTTGTTATAAGTGAAGGCTAAGCTTTGATTTTAGATTATTGTTGTACAGAGAGCTGTTTCCTGGAAAGTTATTTTTAAATGTAGCTTTAAATGTTTAAAATAAGTGTTTGGGTCAAATTTGACCCGTTTTGATAATAACTTTATTTTAGTTATTTTCTTTTTGTGTAGCTTGTACACATTTTTGAACATACAGTCATGTGAAAAAGAAAGCACACCTTCTTTGAATTCTGTGGTTTTATGTATCAGGAGATAGCAGGTTCTACAATTATTTAAATCTAACCTCAGGTGTGAAACAACACACAACAGATTCCACTGTCAGCATCTGCACCTGCAAGCATGTTTGTTCGAGGGTTTTTTGTGTGTGTGTATCAGAGGGACTATACTACCTGAGGTCCTATATGTCACTGAGTTGAGTTGGAGTCACAGCGGTCTCCAGGAGACCATTGGTCTGTTATTCAAAAGTGAGCAAGGAGAGGGTGAGTTTGAGAATTTGAGTGTGGTAGGTCTGGCCTCGAGTTTCTGAGGCAATGCCTCTGTGAGATGTGTTTCTTACAATAGACAGATGTCTAATTTCGTTTTTTGTAGACCGTTCAATAATTTGGTCTTTTTCACTGGGGAGCTAATTCCTATTGTTTTCAAAGATGCCGTATTCGGTGCCAGCATGTGAGAATATCCTAAGTTGAAGTGAAAACACATCTTAAGTAATCCGAAGACTGTGTTACGAGGTATACTGTGAGCCCCACTCTATATCCTTTGGGAATGTGTGGTAGGGTTCAGGGAAGGACCATGGCCATGACTTCTGAGCATAATCAGTAGTAAGTAAAGTTGAGATTTTGTAATTTTCTTGAGTGGCAACACAGTTAAGGAACCAGGGGCTGGCATCACAGACAGCCTGTACTTTTAGGCTAGGGCTTTGGAGAGGTGATGATTCAGCTATAGCCTATTTTGGAGGATGTAGCTGTATTGCGTTAAATGAACAAGTATTCCTAATATTTTGTCCACCCCATTTTTATCAGTGGCTAAATGACAGAAACATTTCTCTGTATGAGGAAATACAGTTCAACAGCAGCTTAAACAACCTTCTTCATAAGTATGGTACAGTTGAATCGTCACCTCTCTGAAACAGTTGCCACACAAACTGAACATTAGAATCTTAATGAGGGGAGGTTATTAAAGGACTAATGGATTAGAATTAGATTTACCAAGGTGTTCCTAATAAACTGACAACAGAGTGTATGCTGAGTGTGATGTATTTTTTCCCAGCTGACTATGGCCTTTAGTGTTTTGCTGTGGAAGCTCAATATGAGGGCAGAAAGAGTTCATGTAGTTCTGAAATCTCTGTTATCCTGCTGCACTTTACATTTACATAATTACTTCAGCTGATTTGCTTAAACACACTGAAGCAGTACTTGAGGCTGTGTGGGCATGCAGGTTGTCCACTCTCTCTGAGCAGCTCACCCGTTCCAGACTCTATGAATATAACATCTACTGTGGATTATATAAACTTTTCACACTCACACTCTGCATATTGTCTTCTGGAAATACAGTTTAGCCATCTGTTTGGTGTTTTTGTGACCAGTTGACAGGTAGGAGGAGAGGTACAGACATCCCATCTTTTTTTGTTTGCTTGTTTTGTTTTGTGTTGAACCTTTATTTCAGCCCAGTCCCACCATGACAATTTAATTTCAGGCTTCATCATGTTCTTTATTTTGATGGTAGACAGTATAAAGAAATGTCAACTAAGGACCCAGGGCAGACTTGGACCAAGAATATTGCTCTTGTACTCTCTGAATCTTAAATGCCACAGTTTAGTATTTATATAAATATAAATATCTGTGCTTTTAATTTGCACATTGAGCTGACTCACAGTGAAGATTATCTGGTTTTTGAATTATTTTGTAATAGTGGCATTTCATTTCTTCAATTTAAATTCTTTCAGTGCTTATCAATTGTGATGTGAGTTAATGAAGTGGGATTATTTCCGTCTTCATGTTGGGCTGATTATCTACAGTAGTTATTATTTAAATCAACTCTTTTGTTTCCTCTATTTTTATTGCATTCATTGTGCATTCATTCATTCATTTTATGAAGTTAATAATAATATATTCATTAATGTATGATTTATATTGCTATGTTACTATATGAAACTGACAGAAGTTTCAACCCCTGCATCTGCCTTTGGCTACAGGTTCTGCATACTCACATCCTGCCACTCTGCTCCAGCAGCATCAGTTATCATCAAATGTCTGTGTGTTTGATTAAAATAAACACATTCTGTTAGATGGCAAGATGAACAATTCCCCAGGGACAGGTCAAGTGTCGATATAGCTCTGTCTTTGTTCTTTGCCTTTGTTTTGTGACATGAACAAACACCAGTGTTCAAGCTCATGGCCTGATAATATTTCAGATAACTGTGTTCACCAAATGACTCAGTTTTATGCACACAGACTATAAGGTAACTTTTACTGAGGTGGAATATTATCCCATTTCATATTCAACTCTTTAGTCTATGTAGAATGTCTTCCTAATTAATTTCTTCCACCTACACTGTATATTTACAGCTATATCTGCAGTTGTCTGATCTAACTGCTGCACATGCCGTTTATGTCTTGGTGTATTCATTTCATTCTTGTTTCTTTTTGTTGAGTGGGTGAGTAGGTGAGAGGCTGTGGTCGAATGGTCCTTTTTTCTCAGGAAGGTTCCTAATTGTGTGAAGTGACCTGCAAGTATCTCAGTGGCAGCCATGATAGGAACTGGTTGAATTCTCTAAATGTAAAGAAAGGAGCCTTAGTGCTTCCTGTCTTACCTCCTTTAGCTTAGGATCCATTAGAGCTTCCTCTATGAAAGCAAAGGAGGTAATTTTGTCCCACAATTCCTTGTGGCAGCAGCATTTAAAGCGGCACACCATGACAGATGCATATACCCGTAGAAACAGTAGACCACCTATGTTTGTGACACGATCCAACATTTATGGAAATGCTTCCTGATTGGCTTAGCTCCAAAACCAGGAATATAGATCAGTCATCACGAGCAAGATCATCATCATAACAAAATAATATATACATAAATGTTATACATACAATGTTTATACATACAATGAATGTATGTATAAAAAGGTCAGTGTTCTTGACAGAAAACTCTACATACTTTTAATAGTTTAAAAGGCGGAGTAAAGCATCCTGGAGAAAGATTGCTAATATTCAAACTCAGTAGCAAAACAAATTCACCAGTCCCTTCAATACACAATAAGTTCTGCCTCCCATCTTGTGTGATATTGGCTTCAGATATTTAGCATGTATCCTTGTAAACCAGTTCTCACAAATGAAAATATCTGTAAGTTTAACCAGGAAATAGTGGCGCCCTCTTAGTCTCTGAGAAAATATGTTGTTACAGATATTTATTTATTTACTTTGTGTCCTGAGGAACCAAACACCTCCTGTTATTTCTTCATCTGAAACCAACAACTAAATAGCTTTGACCCGGACAATCACTGAAAATCACCTCAGACTGACCTCAACCAGACCACATAACACAGTGGCAGTAAAGAAGCCCAAAGTGTTGCTATTAAGATTGACATATAAGCTCGATGTTCATTTCTACAATGACACGCTTGAATAACTGTCATGATGGCAACGTGACATAAACACCAGATGTCTGAACAGATGAGGTTTTTTCCCCAAGAAAGAAGAGTGTGTGAAACTGTGGATGTATTTTCAGAGTGAGAGTTGCTGTTAGCTGATTGTGTACCTTCTTTATCTCTAATGATCTCCACCAGGAGAGCAAAGCCACTTCTAAATGACTGACGCCTGGGCAGGAGGGATTTGATCAGTGCAACATGACAGCATCCGAAGGGCCAAAAATGCTGTCATCAATAAGCAGCACAAAAACCCAGACTGCTCCCCCCATCTCCCTCCCACCCCCAGGGAGCAGAGAAATATGCAAATGTCTCCTGACAGATACTGTGTCAGAACTAAATGCAGTTGTGTGATGTTCTGCTGTGTTGATGTAAAATAAACTCACCTCAGACCAAAACTGTACCAATTTGACCTTGGCCTGTCAAATCTGAATACCTCCGTGTAAACAAGTAACAGCTGCTGCTGTGGGGCTGAAGTCAATGAGAAGCTGAACGCAGATATCTTCAGAGACTTTTCCAACTGCACAGTGTGACAAACCAGAGACAGGAACAGGGAGTGAGACAAAATACTTCATCGTGAAGTAAACAAAGACGATGTATTTCACTATTGTCAGTTATAAAATGTATTATATCCATAAATCAAGAAAGGCTTCGTGTGGTGAGAATGGACACAGTGTGTTTACTGTACTCTACTGATTTTTCAAAGGACAGCAGCATCTTAACAAAGCTCCAATCAAACAAAGTGTTCAGTTACTTCACTGTCGTCAGCAGAACATTGTAATTTATCTCAAGAACCAGCTTGTTTTCACTTTCTGAAATCTGCTTTCTTAAACATCATATAAGCAGTCAATACACTTTATTACTTTCATAGCTTTGGTCATACATTAAAACTCTCCAAAGCACTCAATGAAGTGAAAGGACATAGCAGCTTCATTGTCTGTTTTTCTTTTCTCAACAGATATTTTTTTCTGAAACATTAAGGATCCCTCTCTGCAAACCATTATTAATACCCTGCATATGTATATTATTCATAGCTGTTTTTCAGTCCCAGTCTTTAGTTGTAGCCTCTGTTATCACTCACACTCACACAACACTCTGGTGATACTGTCCTGTTTTCTTTTTACAGTTAAATTATGCAGTGCATACACAAGGAGAGGATCAACTAAACCTTCATAAAAGCCTCTGAATTTGATTTGAAATGATGGCACACTACAGGATGGGATGTGGAAATATTATCAGCTAAAATATATGAAGTGCCTTTAAAACAATGAATCCATTTACATAAATGATCTGAATATGGGACAATGATTGAACAAGACATATTTATAAAAGGTTAACATCACTGTAATCCCATCAGATCTGCACCATAATCTAGACACACTGTAATAACTGACATTTTGTAAAACATCAGATTATCATAATGGAGACATTTTTAATACATCTGATATTTTATAAACTCAGCTATGTGTTTGGACGCATTTTTATGGTTTGTTCATTTAGCTGCTGCATTTCTTTCATCATTCCCAAAATAAATAAATAAAACATTCAAAACTTTCAGTAACTGTTGACTTTCCATACACAACAAACAGCCTACAGTTTAAAAAACAACAGACATGTAACTAGTAACACAATATGGAATTGCCTGTTCCTATCATTGCAGGAGTCTCATGCTTTTTAAAAATGAATACTGGTAAAGTGAATATAAATAAAATAATGTGAAATAGTTCCTGGTGTTTATTTGAGTTGTTTTCATATTTCATTTATATTACTGTCAAACCACAGGACTTTTTGCATGTGAACTATAAATTAAGAACAAAATGAAATTTGTCTTTTATGTAAAACAGTCATATGAAACATTCTGTTCTGTATTACTGACCTGGATGTTTGAACACTGTGGATGATCCTGCCCTCAGCTTCCACAGACCTAAGATCAGTAATGATATTTCAAGCATTACACATACACACAGATGTGTTTGAAAACTAAAGTTGCACTTTAGAAAAGTTTTTTTTATTCCTAAATGTTAAGCAATAGCAAATGAACAAACAAACTACACAGAGATTTATCATCTCGGATCAAAGTAGCATTACTGATCACCTCAGTAGGACATCTTTTCCTCTCTGTTGATCAAAGTGCAGGCCTTCTGAACAAGATCTGCAGGAGGTTTGAGGCAGCATATTATTATACAGGTTAACTCACCGAAGGGACAGCTCAGTGTGTAGGTTTTGTGCATAGTGAGTGGGGTGAGAGAGAGAGAGCACAAGTGAGTCTGGTGACTTTTAGCAGTGTAGCAGTGTAATATATATGCAGTTTAGGCTGTTTGTCAGTAAATAAATGCTACAACTCCTTAAGAGCCAAAACAAGTTCCCAGTGTCTTACCTGCCACCTGCTGATTTAAGTGGGTGAGCTGGTGTCCTCAGGAGATAGTGCAGTGTGCCATGCCCAAAGACACACTGAACAGACACAGACACACACACACACACACACACGAAACACAAGGGAAGGGAAAAACAGAGACAACACAGGGAAATGTCTAAGACCATGACACTGACAGGTGAAAGACAGGTATACCTCAGTGAGCCGGACTCTAAGAAGGACTATCTAAGTTCTACACAGTAATGGCTGTATTAATGGATGTAGCATTAATGAAACATTTTGCGTGTTGCATGAATTTACATCCATGGCAGAACACACTTATCCTTACATCTGAAATGACCTTATGTCAATGACCTTATGTTAAGCTATCGTCCCTGATGAACAACGAGGTCCACCCCATGCAGGACAGTCTGACAGCACTGAGCAGTTCCTTCAGTGATAGGCTGCTTCACCCAAAGTGTGTGAAGGAGAGGTATCGCAGGTCCTTCCTTCCTGCTGCTGTTAGACTCTACAACTAGCACTGCTCCTTGTACACCACATACTCACATGGACCATTTTCACTAGATTCTGCACTTTAATTAATCCATCCTAATCCAAAACAGCTGCTATCAGTCATTCATTGTGTGCAATTACATTTCAAAATGTGCAATATCTGTATTTAGTTCATTTTCTGTCTCTATGTATAAAGTTATGTGTATATTGCTCTTCTGTTAATATGTTTTATTACATTGTCACGTATATACTATTCTTATGTGTATATTTTTATAGCGTTATCTTGTTTTTATTATAAATTTCCTCATCATGGGACTAATAAAGGATTATCTTATCGTGTGTTAAACTAGAGAGTGGGCAACTTTAAATCCATACACAGATTCCCTGATAAAGACAATCATCATCTGGGGTTAATCCAGTATTAAGACAATACCACTTTTGCTTCTGTTGCACATTTTTTCTTGACTAACCCACAATAAACATAGACATTTGTTGTGAAATGTAAGTATTTTGGAATGTTCCTATATGTAGAGGTATTTTCCAGTATCATCTGGCATCAGGAGAATGGCCATCTGATGAAGTCAAGGGGACAACTGTCCATTCCAGAGACTGTATCCTACTGATGAAACACTCATCTGATGATGACACTGTCAAGCTCAGGTGCAGACGCCCTGAAGCCATGAAACCATTGCATTGACACCAAAAATAATGACAAATCAGTGACTTTACCCAAGGAATTATAGCTTAAAAAAGATTAAACATCAGACCACAATGACTGCAATGACACAGAATACATTAGCCACACAGTGCCTCATGTTGTCTAGTAGCTGTGATGGAAATAAATAAATTTCACTTTCAAAATACTCCACTTTCAAAAGAACCACTCTGTGATTGCAGTGTGTGCTGATATTCTAATTTGCTGGAAGTATCTGCTTCTGTATGTTTGTTGTTCTCTGTAAAATTGATGGAATTAAGGCACAAGTCCAAATCCTCTGAGCCTATTTAAGTTGCTAATTGTGAATAATTGCAGTCTCTCAGTAGGTAATGGAGGTCTGTGTATGAGTGCTAATACAATGTCCCATTTATCAAATACTGCACCATTCTCCTCTCTTGACATTCACCTTCCTCACTGTAATAAGTAGGCCTGCTTTTCAGAGATGTCTCCCCTTATTCATGCTGACCACAAACCTGTTATGAAGACATTAAAGAGAATATTTTCAGGATTGAAACTTGAATTGGGTCTAATTGTCAACTGAAATTATGTCTAATTATGTATCACGGTGAAATCAGATGACTGAAAATCATTACTATAATTGCATATGGGCCATTCAGGCACTTAGCTCTTTATTTATAACTCCCTCAACCAGTGAACATCGAGAGAAGGGTCATTGAGATGGTGACATCTAAGTACCTGGGTGTTAAGCTGAACAATAGACTGTACTGGACAGACAACACCACTGCACTTTATAAGAAGGTCAGAGCAGACTGTACCTGCAGAGGAGCCTCAGGTCCTTTGGAGTGCAGAGGGCACTCCTGAGGACCTTTTATGACACTGTTAAGGCATCGGCCATTTTCTATGGAGTGGTCTGCTGGGGCAGCAGCATCTCGACTGCAGACAGGAAGAGACTTGACAAATTAATCAAGAAGGCCAGCTCTGTCCTGGGACACTCCCTTGACCTGTTGCTTGTGATGGGAGAGAGAAGGACGTTAACAAAATTATCGTCCCTGATGGAGAATGAGTTCCACCTCATGCAGGGCACTCACCCAAAGTGTGTGAAGAAGAGGTTTCACACGTCCTCCCTTCCTGCCGCTGTCAGACAACTAGCACTGCTCACAATGGACCACACACTCTCATGGACACACTCAATAACATTGCAATTTAATACTACTACAGCTGCTATCACTCATACTGTGGAATATTATTTCACTCACTGCAATATCAGTATTCAGTCCAGTGTGTTACTATGTATATAGTCATAATATTATATTATTTAATGGGCTATTTACTAATATTTATTGCCTTTTTTTCTATTTTGTTATCAGTGTTTGCTGCTCCAAAAATGTAAATGTCCCCGCTGTGGGACTAATAAAGGATTATCTTAAAACAATTTAGTCATTCAGAGTGTGGACATTTGTGTGACAGTTAATCTTTTTTTTCTTTTCTGACTCTGTACTTAGTATACTCTGTCCTAAAATGGTCCTGAGCAAGTAAAAATACTTGCATAAACTAATAAAAAACCACTACGGTAAAAGACCATAAAATCTAAAGAAGTATATCAACATAGTAGATATATATCAACACCAAGACCACTTAAACCAAGAAACAGTACATCACTTTAATTTTTACCATTAAAATATATTTTTTTTTGTCTATCATTATTTGAAAAGTGTGATTTCTCTAAAATTAACAGTACTAGCAGTACTAATTTTTGTTTAAATTATACATTTTGCTGACATGTACATTTAAAATTACAGCACAAAACCATTCTACAAAAACAAGATGTTAAAAATATGGTATATATTTGTTAAATATTGTTGAGTCTAAGGTAAAACATACAGTCTGTGTTTGTATATACAATGGGATAGAGCAAATAACAGACATTTAAAAAGATGTGCAAGGATGATCAAAAAACACAACAGGCTTATCATGTAGCTCCTCAAAATAATCAAAATAAGCACTATTCCAAAGAAATTTATGAAAATTTGTGTGAATTATAAATCATAATACTACACTTTTTGCATTAAAAATTTTCCAGAAGCATGGCTTTATTATTATTATTTTTTGGCCCGTGAAACTCTGCTGTAGGTTTGTGGCATTGAGAAATATTTTTCTCTCAAGCACCTGGTAAGTGCTTAACTTATCCCAAGGTTGGGGGTCAGTTCAGACATTGAGGGATTATGTACTGCAGTGCAGACTTCGTTGCAGACTTCACAGAAATGAACCACATTTGTTGCTCATTTTTACCGGAGGGCCAATGTATCTGCACCTGTTGGGACGGCTTCTGGATGGCTCCTTGGTTTAAATTAACAGCTGCTAACTTTAATGTTGCCACTTATAAATGCACAGTGACACCAGTGTCAAGAAGTTAAAGATTTTTACTTATTCAGTTTAAATACAGGTTATATGAGATGCATTTATCTTCAGACAGTTCATCTTCTTCTTCCCCACTGTCATTTCACTCACAGTAACAGCAAGACTATACTTTAGACGTAATGGTGATACACTTGTTTTTATTTTTATTGTTTTATTTTTTTTTTTTTAGTTTTAATTATTTTTGCCTTAAAAAAAACAAAAAAACTTTAATCTCAAACCAAAAACACATAGTGCAGACTTCCAATTGTCACATGTAACAGTCACAGTAAATCTAATTGCACATCTGTTGCTACATTCATGTTCAAGAGAATTTTAAACCCTCCCTCAATAGCTAATGATAAATGGCTGTCTGCCTTGTACAGTGCTAAAGGTTGCTCCAGAGAACTGAGACTGCAGTGATGGCAATGGAGAAGGAAAGTGTCACCTCTCAACACACACACAGACACACACACACACACACACACACAGACAGACACACACACACACACACAAAGAGCCATCTCAAATAAGAGCTGTCACAACATCAATGGGTACATTTAGAGGAAGCTGTTTAGTTATTAAGTGACATTGATTTCTTTGTGTGATTTTTCACACTGCTACAAGCTGCCTGCATCCTTTCTTTAGTCTCTTTCTCCCCATCTTTTATTTCAACGTTCACAAAAGAGCATTCATCAGTCTGTACGACCTGATAGTGGTCTAGGATACTGACATAATTTCAATATGCACATGAGCTGATGGGGCATACTTTGTGTTTCACATTTAAGGAATAAAGACTATTTTTTAGGTCTCCATTTTTCTAAACTATTTCAAACTCAAGCAGTTGGAAGTAATACAATGTGACCAGTTTCTTCTTTTTTTATAATAAGGCACACCCACATGTTTACCAAGGGAAGAGATGGCACCAGGGTGCGAAACCTTAGGTCCTGACATTCTAGTGGATGTTACTTTGACCACGCACCTAAACACTGATACAGACCACAGTATTTCCTGATGGTGTATATGATGGTGCATTGCTCCCTGCCACACTGCTGAAATAGATCAGAAATAGTTTGAGGAACAAGACAAAGAGTTAACTTGGCCTCCAAATTCCCTGAATCTCAGTCTGATCAAGCACCTGTGGGAGTTATATATAGGTGCTTGATCAGACTGTCTACTATATATATACTATATATAGAATAAATAAAACCCCTGTGGCAAACACATATCAAAGAAATGCAAATCTGTAATTACTTTTTATTTCATTAACTTATTAAAAGAAATTAACAGTTATGAAATGAACAGTTATTTTACATGAGGAAAAGTTTTGCTACCATTTTGAGTCAGTACTTAGTAATGCCCCTATCACACCTTGAAAATATTTTTATGCCTTCATTTGATGTAACAGAAACATGTGGAAGTAGAGTATGACACACAGCAAATGGTCTAACTGGCTGGGCATCCAACTAAGGACTTGCTGCTCAGGACTTTTGCACCCTTTGGTATGCACCCTAACCATTTGGCAATTGGGTCACCCAAAAATGATCTTGTTCTTGATTTAGGAATTTCCTCCAGATCACTTCCAAGTTCTCCAAGCTCTATTCTGTCACTGTTAGTACGGCCTCAGTTATCTACTGAGAAGATGAGGTAAAACTTGCTCCAATCTGGATTTACTTTGCCCCTCTGTCCTCCTCTGTTCCACCCACTTGTCATATTTACATGTTCACGGATCCAACCAACAATAATGTGAACACCGAGTCTTCTTTTACATACATACATACAGCACATAACTATCGCTGCATACTTTAAAATCCTGACTCATATTAAAACTTTAATCAATGTTGTGTTCACTTGTTGGTTTTGTCATTAATAAATGTCATTGCAAAAAAAGAAGTCCAACACTTGCTTGTTTACTCATTAGCCTGCATAAACACCTTGACTGGAAAACATTTGCTGTCCACCCTTCTCATCTGATAAATGTTCCACCTCCATTGTACCATATGCACCACACTGACTAACACTAAATCCTCCTTCATTACCATTTGCAACCTTGACTCAATTTGCTGTCCCTCATAGCAGATATTATTATGATTTCTGTTGTTGTTTTTCTGTGTCACAACAGTGCAAATTGTTGTGTAGGATTAATCACAACTGTTATATGACTGCAACAACATACAGATGGTGAGATGGCAGCTCTACACACATGCCAACAAGCTCTTCAAATGTGGTTTAACACAGCAGAGACAAATATTTAACTCGGCCCTGGTTTCAGCTGTTGCAGATCAGGATGATTGGAGACAGTTGCTTTGCTGTGATTTCTGTGAGTGTGGCCTCTTTCATATACTAAAAATGACCTTGCTGTGGCTCATCCCCAAAAAGCCAGCTGTGATGGCAGCTAATTGGCGGCACTTTGTGCCCGGGTGAACATGCTCAACACTGAAGCTTGGGGCGCATGCCAGGCTGGTGGGCTGCTGGTCAGCCCAAACAGGCCAGGTGCTGACTGACTGACAGTGTGCTGGCGATGGAACGGTGTCAGTGCAGGTGCTGGTCAGACTGAATTACTCAGCGGGTGTGTAGCTGGAACAGGTCTCCGTCATTGGCTCTATTTTCTTCATGCTCATTATAACAGGGCCTGAGCTGCCACCTCTCTTCAGATGAATATAATTATTATCTGCTGCTACAAAACCAGTTTTTGCCTCTCTCACAGCCTCAGTGTTTCCCTTACCACTGTCATCTCACACAACGTGTCCCACACCCCTCCTAGGAATCACTTAAAAACATTTTTAAAAAATCTAAACATTAAGAGAACTAAACATTTTACTTACTTATTTAGCTGAGCTTTCATTTCAGCTCAAGTACCAATTAGTACATTTTTAGATCCGCTACTCCTCATCAACTCACAAGAACTACTGGCAGATCGACACGCCTGCCCTGCTGCCTACCAGACAAACCAACAGCAGTATTGAAAGGAGAAGAACTTTGCTCGCAAACTTCCATGCTGATTCAGTTGAAAACATCAGCAGAGCTCGATGCCCAAGTAATCCACGACACCTCAGAGAGGATTCACCTGGAGTCTGCTTTAAGGGGCAATTGACTGCAACACTGATAGGCTGGGTTCTGGCCATCAACTGAAAACTCAAACCATCACTATTTGCTTGTGACTGGGTTGATGTTACATAGTGATTGTTAATCTCTGAATATTATTCCTAGTTTGTTTAGTTCATTATGTTGTCTTACACTGCAGATAGCCTGTTGTACTCCACCACTACCTAATTTGCCACTGTACTCATTTCCACAGTGTTCAATCACTTCATTGTTTGCTGTTTTATGTAATCACTGAATTTATTTCATGTTAATATATAACAGTAAATAAATCACCCTTATGTAAACCCAGTAGTTGCCTGTGTGTTCCCTTGAAGTAGAGAATGAGGATCTCTTGAATCAGAAGTCACAGCTTTAGGTATTAGACTGATTATATTTACTTTATTAATATACTTATTAATATTGATATCAAAATTAATATTAATCAGTCCTCTCTGGATGTGGTGCCCTTAAACAAGAGTTTTTATGAACAAATTTATGCGTAACTGCTACAATCTACTATAAAAAAACACATAAATTCATTTTCTAACTGTGTTAAATTGAGTGTTACTATATTAACGTCCTTTAGGAGAAAGAAATTGCTGTTACAGAATGGACAGTTTACTGTGCTTTCCTCCTAAATGTGACCACTTTTAGAGACAACAGTTGACTCTTACAGTGAATAAGTGCCATATATACCAGAGGTCCTGTTTCTGTCCTTTTGCTTTTTCCACACTGGTGCCTTCTGGAGAGAAACACAATCTGCATCTCCCTTGCACTGCAGTGGTAATCATCTTTAATTATCCATATTATCATTTTTACAAGAAAACCCAAAGCAGTCCTCTCAAACCCCCAAAGCCTGTCATGAAACAGCTGGTATTTTCACATGGCTGCACTGGCTCTGTCCACAACCATTCAGGCATTTCTCAGTTTTTACCTTTTTTTTTTTTAATTTTATTTTTTGGTCTGTCAAGACTTCTGATCAAGATTTGGTCCTGCTCAGTAGAAACTTCCTCTTTGTCAGGCTAGTATTCTACTGGATATGTCTAAATCACAGAGCTGTGGAAATGGTGTACTCTGACTTTTGAGTGTCAGAAGTCATTAGCAGATCTTGTTGTCTCTGGCAGGTGTGTGGAATGCTAAACTAAACTCAAGGCTTTAGTGCTCTATATTTTTGTGTATTTGTGTGTGTATTTACTTCTGTCTGACTCACTATTATTACAAGTATTACAATTCTTCACTATGGTGCTCATAGACAGTGTATATTTGACACAGTCGCAGATTGATGATGCCCAGAGCTAACCACAATTGAAATTGGAATTGGATTAATGAGTGTATATGTCTGTTCCTGCATTCTGGCAATAATGTAAATACAAAACATCAAGTTTATGTATCCTACATGAATAGATTTACCCCAAACACAGACTGGTGCTAAGCTAACTCTTGGTTTCTGTATATACAACGCTGTAAGTCTTAGTCTTCCTTTTAAAATCCTTCGCAAATTTCAAAGTGTGCACTGATAAGTCAGTTGAAGTGGTGCATTGTATTTGTATTAAAAGTTAAAATGGCATTAACTAAGCAGCAAAAGAAACCATGTGAATGGAATGCTGACCTGCCCAGACAGCACCACAACAGTTTGTACCTTTAAATTCATATTTTCATAATTTAGTGCAGCTGGGTGGAAAGGTGCAAAAACGAGGTGGGGGTCTCATTCAAATGAGGCAGCACAAAGTGGGTTGTTGGTAGTTTGGTGGACAATGGGTCATAGTCTTTGTCTCCTGCAATTTTGGTGATTTCATGATAAAGAGCAAACTTAGTACGTGTAGCACATACAGGGCAACAATGGAGTAATGCTGAAAATGTTAAAGATGTGAAAATGAAACAGTCTCCAGGCAGAAGACATGTTTTACCTTCAATGAAAAAAGTTTGATGTAGTTAAAGCAGGAATGTCAGTAAACCTTTCTGCACTTATCCATAAATTACAATATCTGTTCCAGCTGCTTTAGACTGTTTAATCCATGGAGGTAATCACTGTGCACCCAAGACCTATTACTCTGTGTACTTTATTTTACATGTGCAATAATAACTCTCAAAAAGTAATCTACTTCACTACTTACATACATTTAGGTTTTCTAAGACAAAGAGTACTACAGCCATTATTTTGGTTTTTACCTTCATTTGTTTCTCGTCTGTCTTTTGTTTACTTTGAGGCATTACTACAATGTGGAATCAGAACATGTTACAGGCACAAAGGGGATTGTTATTGGTCATCATTATCATCCAGTATACATAAAGGAAGTTGAAATTACAGTGGCTGAGAGAGATCAATGCACTGCGACTCACAAAAACATTGAGCTCTCTCAGCCATTGTAGAAAATAAATATCCCTGTGTGTTTTTAAGACTTTGATTGAACTATAATAGCTATAATATCCAGCCTGATGGACTCAAATGCTTTGCATCACTGACCTTCACATCCATGTGTTTATTGTGTAGCATAGCCCATTTCCATTGAATTCTCCTAATTGAACCACAGGAGCATTGCTGGTGGAGTGTAAAGTGAGGACACCTATCAGCTGGGGACATACACACTGTCCTCCATAACCATCCCATGCCATCCTCACACTGTCCCACTGTTTACTATTCTACCTCCATTCCCAGCAGGGACCGCAGATAGAAACCATTTTCAGCGCCTTTCCTCCAAGCTCCCTTCACCACACGACCAAAGTCATTTGCACTACAGAGACATGTTCGAAAATGGGCAAAAAAGACATGTTTAAAATATCTCTCTGCTTGAGCAAGGCTACGTCCAAAGTCCCTGAAGAAATTAAAAACAGCCTAACTGGCGTCTTCTATCATGTCCTCATCCATGCACCTACGCAACTGTGACAGTCCCCACCGGACACTGACATACATGGGTGCTTTTTAAGTTCACAATGCCTCAAATAGGGGATGGAAAAGTGAGGACTCTCATGAGGAATAGAGCAGTGGACGAGGGGAAATGGAGAATTACAGCAACATCTTATGGGAGAATCTGAGGTGGTTGATGCTGATTTTTTTCCTACTTTTACACTGAAAAATTCCAATCTCCAAATCATTTGGTTTAAATCCTCAAGTCTTATTTTCTAATGTTAAAGAATCTGCCAGTGGGATGAGTTATCCATCTGTTTACACTACAACTCACCATGTTGTCAAGATTAATTTCCACACAAGTTTGTCATTTCCTTCCAAATGACCCATATGTCTTTCACAAAAACACTTCATATGAATGTTTTCTGACCTATCACCACAAAGATTTTTTTTTTTGGTTGGTTTAGAATTCAAGTCCCTTTCTTGTACCTTGTTACATAAAAGCAATGCAATTTCAGATGTCTTATCATCTCATCGGTATGAGTGAGTGCCCATGTTACATGTAAAACCTCCAACCCTGGTTAAGTCTGAATCTAGTGCCATCAGATTAACATAAAGACTAAATGACCATTGGAGAAGTTAATTCAGGAGTTTATGTGTTTTACAAAACATAAAGGCAAAAATTCAGATGAAAAGGTATCTGTTTTCAATTGGAATTGGTGTCTGACTGACTGTAGTTTAACACTGTGACATCTACCTTTGATCATGTTGTCGTGTTATTATATTTGTACAAGTTGCACAAATTCCATCCTGTCAGGACATCAAGTCCACCATTTTCCTGACAGGAAAAGAAACAGTGCTAGCTTTCGTGCCCGGGTGCGTTTTGTGCAGGTGAGGAGATTTAACTGATGCATCTGTGACTATAAACATGGTTGTGTGCAGCTCTCAGACAGTATGCTTCTGGCACTATTATGGAGTTAAAGACAGGATGTAGATCTCAGAGCTGTGTGACACTGATTGCTGGAGCACTTCCTTCAGTTCACTCAGATGCTTCATCAAGTTCTTTTAGCAGTAGCTTCTGGTTCTGCCGCCGCTGGCAGCAAGTTTGGATCCTCTGCTTAACAACAACGTGAACTATGCATTGTAAGTCCTGTTTTCTAATGTTTGATAATTTCCAGGTTAGTGATTTGAATAATGAACAGCAAGTGTGAAGTGTCAGTCTGCCTGCCCCCCCCCCTTCTCTACTGCAGTACAGCACCATAAAAGGCAGTGTGGAATCATATTATATAGTATGAGATATCACTGATACAAACAGGTACTCATGAATTAGTGTCTGTAATGGACAAGTATCAATCCTCCCTCCAGTAGTGGACAACCAATACTAGTTTTGTAAACTTTATGATGTGATGTAAACACAGCTTTAGCCATCGTTAGCTGTTGTTTGCTAATGCTGTTCACTAACCAAGACACATGCCCAGTTCTCCACTGGTTCTCCTCACACCACAGCTCAGTCTCTCTATGACTGCTGGGATCCATCATACACACACCTCTTCAGCTTCAAAACTCACATCTGGGTCCATATTTATTCAGGTTAAATGACTCTAATGTTCATCACTTGGTCGAGGCAGGTCACCCTGAGTCTGTTCTTGGTGCTATATAAATATAATTGAATTAAATTGAATTTAATCACTTTCAGTTTGTGGTTTTTAGACGTGGAAGCAAAATTCTCTCACAAGAATGGCTCCATAAGTAACTGATGTATATACTTTCATTCTTTAATTAATTATCCATACCACTTATCCACACAGGCCAACTGTGCCACCCTGTAGTATACTATATCATATCAGTAACTTTTTTTTTTTTAAATCTAGTTTCTACATCATGTACCTACACATTGGTTCACTGTGGTCTCCAACCTGCAAGTTGCTCTTTAAGGACTAAGACTCATGGTTCATCTAGTCCTTGTGGTTAAAACACAGCAAAACTTGCTTCACATCCCCATGATGATACGAATATACATAATTGGTGCCCTCCTGTTTGCATGCACCCTCAGGGTGTTCAGCTTAGCCCATTTCCATCTAACTGACCTAATTGAACCACAGGGGTATTGTTGGTGCAGAGTATATTAAGGGCACCAAGGAGATTCACACTAGCTTCCTTAATGATCTCAGACTCTTTATAAAACCCAGAACACCTGAACTCCCTCACCAGCACTCCAAACTCTGAAGAAACAAAGTGGCAAGCAGATGGAAGTAACAAGAGAGATGACAACATGTCAGTGAATCTATTTACAGACCCATAAGAAGTATGACGGTAGAGCCAGCAACTGCAGCTTGTGACTATTGTGATCCACAAAAAATTGTTACATTTTGACCAAAATAGTTTGTAAAGGATCTCTCAACAGACACACACAAAGAAACCAGCGAAGATAAGGTAAGTGGGTTTAATGAAAAATAAGTAGATGAGTTCAGAATGAGCCGAGTTCAGATGTTCTTGTCTTTGAAGGAGAAACTACCAACCAGGGGAAACTAATATGGATCTTCAAAGATTACATCCAGAAGTCCTTCAAGTAGCACACAAGATACCAGGAAATCATGTCATCCATCAGCAACAGAGATGAGCTGAGGCTGGCCACCTATTGTGGCTAATGTCCTTTAGCATTACATTGGATTAAATTATTACCACTGAGATATTAAGTTCTGCTCCTGGGAGTTGTTACTTCATTGTTACTCTGTTAGCACTGTACCTTCTTTCATTTGACTGCTGAGTGATGTCTGTTGCTGGATCATGTTTTAAGTTAACCTAACCTGATTTATTCATTCATTCATTATCTATACTGCTTATCTGTTAAGGATTGTGGGGGTGCTGGAGCCTATCCCAGCTGACATTGGGCGAGAGCCGGGGTACACCCTGGACAGATCGTCAGTCCATTGCAGGGTCAACATATATAAACATACAACCAATCACACTCACATTCACACCTATGGGGAATTTAGAGTCACCAATTAACCTAACTTGCATGTCTTTGGACAAAGCTAGAGGAAGCTGGAGTACCTGGAGAGAACATGCAAACTCCATACAGAAAAGTCCCGGGCGAATAGGGGCTTGAACTCGGAACCTGCTTGCTGCACTACTGTGCTGCCTCTGCCTAGACCTAAAGAGTCTAATTGTAGTTAGGTCATGACTGATTATGAAATTTTTTTTTCTTAAGGCCAACTATCAGTGATGAGCTGAAAGCCTCAGATGTGATACTTTACAGCAAGGTTGTATTATTACAGTTTTTCCCTGCCTTTCCCCTTGATGTCAGCACCATTAACATTGATATTGCTATGCATTTGTCATCATTGCTATGATTATATCAAAATGTATGTCAATAGTGTAAATGTGTGTGTATTTGTTTTGCCATGGCTAGTGTAGCTAATACAAATGGACAGTAGGATCATTTCATTAAGTGTTGGTGGGCTGAATGCCCTGTGTGTAAAAAACCTCTCACATATTACAAATGTAAAGGGAGATAATGTTCTCAGAGAGACAGAATTAGGACAGGTTTTTCATTCAAAATTTAATCTGAAAACAAGAGGTATGGCCATAGTAATTATGTTAGATGTACATTTTCCCCCGATGATGTTCCTGCAGACAGGACTGATTTTGTGTAGTGTAACACATAACTTGTTTGTGTGTATGTTTTTATGAATACAATTATATATTCAGCATATTTATGACATTTGACAAATGTTAGCATGTTAGTGACATGTGACTTCCTTAAACTCAAAGTACATCACAAACACAAATGTAATCCCAGAATTAAATTTTGACAACAGCTCATTATCTTGGGCTTATGTCTACACTGTTAAGTGAGAGTATATCCTCTTTATCACCATGAACTGATTCAAAGAGACAAACAATAAATCCTATGATGAAGTGGAGGCTATTTGGAATATGATGCCAATCACAGCTCAGGTTTCATACATAAATTTGCATGCCAAATGAGGCATAAATCAACACTTTCCCTGACATCTCCTGAACTACACTCACACTAAGCTAACAACGAAAATTGAGTTCAAGCTGCAACTGCTCGAGTGTGTGGCAGCACATCAGATGGTCCCTGCTTTATTGGGCAGTTTGCCACAGGTTCTGGGTGAGTACAACTAAATTAGCATATAGAGAAAAGGAGGTAAAGTGTTTGACGAGAGAGCAGATGACAAGGAGTGAGTTTGAGAGTTACAAACTGCTGTGAAATATGGAGACGATGCTAGAAGAGTACATCAGAGTGACAGTCTTTTCCTTATGCTATGATAAATAATCTTCATTGGCAAATGCTGTCTACAGGATGTTATGGGGTACGTGATTAAAAACTGTAGCTAGCTGTAATGCTACATTGTGAGATATGCCTTCCTGTGAGAGGACACAGTGAGACAAACAGAGCTCACATCTGAGCTGAGCATCTGTCTCTCCTTCTCCCTTTCCTGCTCTGTGTCAACTGTTCAGTTACTCCTCTGGCTCATTTAGCAATGATGGTATGTGTAATAAATATAGTTTTCTCAGCAACCCGGCTCCACACTATGGAAACCAGTTCATTGGCTGCTACAGTTTGCTAGCCCCTAGTCAGTGCGGAGCGACTGAATATAGCTCAGTCTTCCCCTGGCTGCTTGAGGAGGTGCCGGGAGAAGCCAATAAACTGGTAATGACACCTGATTATGCCAGTCAGAGGTCACCAAAGTTAATGTTGAGTCGGTGTGTCCTTTCGCACAGACAATGTCAGACTCTAGTTTTCTCTGGTCCCCTGCCTGACCTGTACAGCCGCATGTCATCATTCAACACTGGCTGTCAAGGTGTTCAACACTCCAGGTCTCCCGCTGAAAGTCTGGCAATTAACCAAATACAATTTGGAACCAATTTTTAATGAATGCTGACAGGTGCTGACAGACCACCAGGCACGTTGTTCAGGAAACTATTTTTATTTCATAATTATTAAGATTAAGATAAGATAGACTTTATTTATCCCACTTGTGTGAAATTCACATTACAGCAGCAAGAAACAAGGGTGACCAAGATAGGAAAATAGAAAAATAAAATAAAAAATAATATAATATAGAAAGGCACAGAAGTAACAAAGTGAAAGTGCAGCAATTAGCATTGGAAAAACCAGTCTCTGTAATAAATAGAAAAATGTGCAGTTGTGAAATGTACAGTCGTAAATATAGGAGAAATGGAGATAATCATTGAGGTAGATGAAAATTTGTGCAAAAATAAAGTGACCAGAAAGTCCAAGGTTTTCTGGGTATATTGCATTATCTAATTCATTTATGTGTAACATGTTACACTTTCCACTGATATTTCTGCTGTCCATTTAATCTCTTGACCAGAGTTCTTACGGTTTCACCACTGTATGATGTATGATTTCACCAACCACTGAAGGAGACTGTAAATATAGATTATTTACTTAAGCTTTTGTACACTCTTCTTAAAGATCAAGAATAAACTTGCTGAAAAATTTGATGCCAAGAGTTAGGTGAAAAGAGCAGTGCTACCCTTGTATCCTGTTTATTAATGAAGGAACCAGACCCAAGGAGTTGTTTAGCTAAGCATAAAGACTGGATAAATGCTTATTTACAAATATATAAAAACAAGTTGTGGTTTTAAAGGTAGTTCATGATTGGAACTATTTCATTCTGGCTGCACTCATTTCCTGGATTTTTCACTTGTGGCCTGGCAACCTCATGGTGGTGACAAGATTCCAGGATGTCACCTAGAGCGAAACAGTCCCAGCACTCAATTTCCTGTAACACCAAAACTTATTTTTTCACATTTCTTGATTCACATTTATATTATTGGTGGCTATTTACACAGTGTTAATACTCCATATATCAGAAACAGAGCACCAAGTAAAAATGTCCCATAAAATGATTCCATTTTGCTCCACAATAAATCACTGTGGTGTGGTATTAGTACTACAGGAGACATTTCTGAAGTAATATAAAAAACCTGAAAAGAAATTTCAGTCCACAGTTACTGCACCAGGTCTGGACTAAACCTTAGGCCTGAGAATGTGCAATATGGTCAGCACTTTAAGCAGAGAATGACACAGATGTTATCTGCAAAACTAAAGTGCCTGATTTCTGAGGTGGATTTGGTGACTTCCTCCCTCTGCATTACAGACTATGGTATACTGTGATGGTGGGTGAGCTGATGTAGGTGTATCACATGGCCAAATGTATGTGGGCACCTGAGCATCAAACCCATATGTGATTGCTGAATGTATCGTTCTCCCATTCAACCACAAGAGAATGTGCAAGGTCAAATAGTGATGCTGGGCAACAAGGCCTGGCTTGCAGTTGGGAATCCATCTCATCCCAAAAGTAGATGGGGTTTAGGTCCAGGCTCTGTGCAGGCCAGTCAAGTTATAGGAAAACTAGGAAAACAATTTCTTTCTGGACCTGGCTTTGTGCACAGGGGCAAGAGGAAAGGCCCACAACACAAACCATTTCTTCAAAGTTGGAATTACACTTCATACATTAAATATCATTGTGTGTAAGATTTCCTTTGATTTCAAGTAAGTTGCAGGAGACCAGACTCCCAACACACTTAAGGAACAAAAATCTGTTTAAACACAAAGTGAAGCAGCTTCATCTAAAAACAAATGGTGGACACAGATGTCTCTGCAGATAGAAAAGGACAGTGTGATTTGCACTGTTGAATCAATTAAAGAGATGGACAGAGCTGACTTTGCTGCTTTACACTGGCTCCAGTACAACATTTTCTTACTGTGCTTCTGGTCCACCCTGCAGTTTGGTCAGTGGTGTCAGATAGATGATAGTTCCTCTCAGCAGTGACTGGCCTTCAAACAACAAGAAGTCAGCTCATGTTATTAGCCTGGTTACAGAAGAAGTCATACCTTACTTTCCCAGGGAGGGGGTGGGACTGAATGTGACAAATTAGGCCATTTGATATAAGTGTTATCTATTATAGTGTAAAGAGACAAATAGCAGCCTGATGGCTGGGACCATGAACATGAGGATCCACTGATAAGTCCCTCCTGGCCATTCAGCACAATCTCAAGCCCTAAACCCTGGTTCTGCTGCCTTAATAGCACTTGCACATTGGATGATAAATCAAAGCCAAATAAAGATGAGAAGAAACTCCCCTAAATATGATCACTCAGCTGGAAGTGAACAGCCATTGATAAAAATCTAATGAAGAGTGCTATCAGACAGTGTCAGAGACTGGGAGGCCTCCAAATGCAGACAGACAGAGGGAGAATTGAGACACTACTTTTCATTGCAGGGACAGTGTCAGTGTTGTGCTGCAATGTGGCTGCAGAAAATAGATTGGATGGAGACTGAGGATGGGAGGAATCGATTGAGAAGGTACAGAGTAGAATGAAATTTTATCATCAGGAAGCCAAATAAGTGAGAGTCATTTTCCCATGGCACCCATGGGACCTCTTGTTCACAAGGGTAACAACACTGGGTAGAAGCTGAGGGGATGTGAATGAATAAGTCACCTCAAATCATTCTGTTTAACAAATGATTTGTCAATAATGATCTCAGCATGGTATTATATGTACTAAGTAGAGCTGTGAGATAATTGATGAACATTTCTTATCTTGTCTCCAATGCTATGTGACTAAATAGAGATAATAAGGTTTTGTAGTTAACAGCTGTAATGGTTACTGTAGGAGTTAACAGCCTGGTCTGGATTATCTTCATAATGTTTCTAAGGCCAACATTTGGAAGTAGTGTGGCCTTAACCCTCATGTTCTTTGTGGACCTAACATAATGCTACAATATACTGAGCTAGTCTATACTTTTTATGCCACATATGGCCTTAGCCCCAGCTGTTCCCACATTACTTTTTCTACTTCATTTTAACTATGGGATCAGTTATAAATATTTTCCATGCAGACTAAGGGCACGTTTTTATTGTGTATAAGGTTACTGTTTTAACATGTGATTCAAAGCAGCCTTATCATGGTGACTGGACAATCGACATTAACTATGCTGAATTTGTTAGCAAATATGATCTTGGTTTTTTCACACTGTCAGACACTAGCCTACTGCGTGCAGCCTTCAGGTGAGTTTTCATTTAAGTTTTCAGGCCAGTTTGCAGTTTCCCTTCATTGGAAATAGTTTGGGTCAGCTTCAATCACAAAACTCTGTAAGATACCATGCTGCTAATTTCTTTAAATATGACAGATGTTTTTGGCAAACAAAATAAACATTTGTTGATAACCTATATGACATAAAACACAGTATTTCTGTATTTGGTATTAAAGCAAGATTTCATGGCAATTTTTGAATTGTGTCACCTTCATCAAGATGAAGAAGTGAAAAAGTAAGGCAGATGTGGGAGATGAAGCCATGCCAACAAAACGGCTGATTCACAGCTAATCAGGAACAACTTATGAAGACAGTGATCATTACTCCATTTAACAGATAACAGCAAACTCTTCATTACATAATGATTCAGTAATCATCTGGTGATTCATTAATTATTAGGTCATTCCTGATTCCCTCCTCGCTTGTTTCTCAATAACTATGCACATTTTTGTGTACCATATAAGTGTTACACCATAAAGGCTTTAAAACCTCCACTGTACATATCAGCTCCTTTTCTATTTGTTGGTCCATTGCTGTCTTTACAACACGTTGCCTTGCTCATGATACACTTGTGTGTGATCAAGCATGCACTGGTAGAACCCCACTAAATGTCAAATATCCACAGGGTGTCTTTGTTCTGAGTGGTGGTTAAAAAAAAATCTGACTGCCATGCCGTGAACCAAATATTGACCAGAATCAATCAGTACAATGGAAATGACTAGGAATAAAAAGATTAGGTTGAAAACAACCATAATTATGTTTGACGTTGTGTGTGATATGAAAGTATCAGAAAAGACCAAGTAGCAGCAATCCTGTTATCAAGGGTCCAAACTGAATGTTTTCAGCAATTACTCTGTCCCAGATACAATACTATTTATCTGATCACCAGACAGATTCATTACCTTCTCTACAATGGACACAGGAAAGCATGAAATGCAGGTCACTGCTGTGATTACATTCTGAAGACTATATGGGTCAAATCTGCTCCACTGCTGACACACATATCCAGCAAACAAAAAAATCATCACAAGTTCATTTTAGAAAAGATGTTTGGAGCAGGTCTGAGTTGTCCATCTAGTAATAATTTTTAATTTGTTAATGATAATTACATAACAGGAGTCACCTAAGCTGGTTTCAATCACAAATAAATTAAACCAAAGCTTAATGATTAGTTTGTCAAACAAACTTCAAATGCAAGCTCCTTACTCACCCTGTTTTTTGGATGGCCAGGGAATCAGGTTGTTTAGCTGTCTGGGACTATAGGAGTATTACATCAGTTTTTGTTTACTATAAAATTCAAAGACAAATCACATCAGTTCAGGTCCAGTCAAACAACAATACACTTATCTCTTTGAGAAAACTGATCACTGCATTTGATGATCCTTAAGAGTAGAAGTGATACTAAAACCAGCTGTGATGGCCATATTAAACACATCTGCAAAATATTGACAAACAGTGTTTCAAGGATATTAATTTCCTTTAATATCTTTTTGACATAAGGTAAAAACTGTTTATAAATTTAATAAATTTTAGAATGTTTTAATACAAGTGTCTGAACCCAGAGAGACAGCAGAAAACAATATTACAGTAGTAACAGTATGCAACAAAACTGTACACTCATGGTCAATATCACTGGAATGTTAACTAATTACACATCATGTCAACGTAATTATTTATTTTTTTTAGAATGAAAGCACCATATTAAACAGCCATCTGTAACTCAAGTCAGTATAGCCTTCATTCTTTTTTAAAAGATTTTGTATGTCTGCCTTTATTTTTGATGACAGATTGGATCCTCCTGTTCAGGGATAATACCAGTCTCACACTAATCTGTGAAGAGACATTCTGCCGTTCTTCACAGATAATTCTTTTTGGCAGCTCTTTGCTGGAGGGGGCCATCGTTTTAACTCTATCTTTTGAAAAACTGATCTTTGCAGTGTGTTTTGGATCATGCTCCTGAGTTTTACTTTATAAGCCTGCTTGCTCTTTTACCCTCCATCTTTATGACCTCTCACAGTCTGGTTTCTTACTGTTCAGGCAGGTCCTCACCATGAGGATCCATGTTGCATTAGACACAACCCAGGCTAGAACTGATGAAGCTGTGGTGTTCACAGGTTATTTTCTAACCTTGCTCATGCAATGAGCCTTAAATCACACATATGTGATCATTTGTGTTGTACTGACTTTAGGGCCCACATTTTCAGTATACTCTATTTAACCTATTTGTTACAAAAACAACATGACTACTTAGCATTGAAATTTTTAGTGATATGTCACAGGGGTGTGCTGTATAACATAAAATCAGGGACTGAAATTGTGTTCCACAATCACAAGCATAGCACAAACGTAACTGTGTTCCTACTATTCCCAGATGATGCTGAGTGAGGAGAGGCGGAGGAAGCATGAACTCTCCAGACCATCCTCCACTGATTAATTCTCCTGTTAGAAATAACCGCCTGTCCATAACAAGAGCAACTTCAGTCCATAGCATTGATGTAGCTAATAAGTGAAGAGGATGGGCACAAAAAGCTGTGGTCATTAGAGGGCAGATCATGTCTATCAGCACTCCCCATGCCCTCCAGATAAGCGGAGATGAAATGTCACACTGATAAAGGCAGTAACAAGCTTAAGAGGAGAGAAGGGACTCAAGTGGCATCTTCATTTAAAAAGACTGACATTTTGATTCAAAGATTCATTTAAATATTCATAGCACCTGACTCTTGATGAGCATGTCATTATTGAGATGGAAGCCTGAATGAACCTGTTTCGCTGAAATAAGCTATATGAATAATTGTGTCTGGATGCACTGTTATATTCACATAAAACACAAGCATAGAAAGCATGGACCCAAATATTCTCTAGCCCATTAGCTTGTAAACATTTAATCTTAAAGGACATATTTATTTCCAACTTTGAACTTATCTATTGATATAGGAAGCATTCTTTTCCTCTGTAAATCAACTGCTTTCTTTTAATTATATTCCTAGAATTGCACAGTCTCCTGGGTAATGATAGTATAGGATAATTATGCTATATGATGAGGTATGAATCTAAGAAATCAGTTGGCATAACTGGTGGCTGTACATTCTACAATATGTATGAGCCTCAGGATCCTTTGCCAGTGAGAAACCAGTCAGAGACTCAAATTCAGAACCTTTCCTCACCAGAAACCATCAACTACACATAGCACCATAGTTTTCTGCGAAGAGACTGAAACACTTATCTTTCTATTGACCTCTCTGAGGTATAATGCCTTCAGCCAAGCAAGGACAGATGTATAGACAAAGACTTACTCAGGTAAATTTGTCCTGACTTACACAGCGTCTCTGCCAGACTCAAAGAGTGAAAACCAGTGTGTGTCATAACAGTACATCAGCAGTGTTTTGTACATGTGCTGTAAAGTTTAACAATGCCTGGCACCCCCCACCCCACTGCCAGTTAGTTTAAGCTTGACTTTTCTGAATAATCAAAATTTTTTACATGTCAAAATGAGTTGTCAGTAGAAACACTTCTACTGTAGCTACACACTTTGGTAGCAATTCAGACATTCACATTAATATGAGAAGAGAGACCATTAGATTTTTTTTTTTTTTTTTTTCCTATTAACACTGTCTGTGGACACTGCGGTATTCCTGACGTTCACACCTCTCATCATGTTTTGACATCTATCCTAAGTGACCTTTTGGATGACGCATTTCATTGCAGGGCACACAGCATTTCAAATTGTTGGGGCATGGTGAAGAATGGATGAAAGAGCAAACCACACAGAATCTCTCTGCTGCTCTCTATTTATGTGTGAGACTGAGACACACACACACACAAAGTGCTTTGGCACTTTGCAACATTAATCATCTATAAATATTATCTGTCAGCTGCTTTGAGGCTGTTGAATGCTGTGTATGAGATCTTGTATATTTTAAGACAAGAGCACAGTTCTCAGACAGAGTCCTTGCCAAGGGTCTGAAGGAATTTTTCTAGCTGAAAGCTGTTTCCCACTAAAAAAATATCATGTTTCTAGGTTAGTTTCCATTAGTGGCATGAAACACATATTGCTGTTTTTACACTACTCTTAAAATTGTCGTTCCACTCTTCAGCTTTTCATTCATGGATCATATACTGCTGTGGTGTACAGAAGCTCTGTCATAAATCAACATTTTATCTATTTGTATGCCATTACTGTGCAAAACACTTTTTAGAACTCTGTTTCAACGTTATTTAATGTACCATCTGTTTATTTTTCTCCTTCAACCATATTTCTATTCAACTTTTTCACAAAGTAAAAATCGGAAAACAACACAACCTAGACAATTAAAGCAGCACAAATATTCATGCACAAACAAACCAAAGTGAAACCAAAAACTAAAACAGAGACTTAAAATAAATAAGTTCAATCCACATCCTTTTTCCAGGCCTGCTTGGACAGTCCTGACTTTATACTTTGAGCTTTAGTGGTACCCAGGTCATCAAATAAAGTGTTCTGATTAAGGCAGCTTAAAGGCACTTTAAGGCAAATGGAATCCAATACAGCTGGGTAAGCTTCTCAAACAATGAACAAACAACAAAAATCTGATAGCTCTGGATTCATTCTGTGTCTACAGTGCATTCAGCAAGTATTGAGGCCCTTTACTATGACACTTGAAATGTAACTCAGGTTCTTTCCATTTCTCTGGATCATCTTTGAGATGTTTCTACACCTTGACTGGAGCCCACCTGTGGTAACCTGTCTACAGAAGGTCTAACAGCTGGCAAAGTACAGGAAGAACATGCAAACTCCACAAAGAAAATCCCTGGAGTCCAGACATAGAACCTTCTTGCTGTGATGTGACAATGTGGCACTGCACTGCTGAAGAAAAGAAACCTGGAGTGATTTCTTAAGCAGCCTGATTCTGTCCGATTGTATTTGATTTAATCTTTGATTGTGAAGCACTGTGACTAGTGTCTATGAAAGGTGCCAAATAAACAATCTTTAGTTTTCAGCTCCTTTCAGTCTTAATCCTGATATTTAAAAAAAGTCTACATTAGCTCTGGTCATATTTAATTAATCTTATCCTTTTTCTTTTTAAACAACTAAAACATTTAAAAACATTTTAGTTTTAATCAAACAAACCACATTTTAGTCTTTTTCTTTGGTTATCAATATTTTAGTCTACTTTTAGATCTTTCTATATTGTTACCATCAGCCCAAAATTCCACTTGTACACATGTCAACAAACAAAATCTAATGCCCAGATCATCAAATTAACGAAGCACATTCAGACTCCCCAGAGGATGAACCCTGTCCATTCTGGACACTGTTGATAAAATGTTTTCATCACAGTCATGCTCCCAGGTCTATAGCTCCACTGGTCCAATACTGAGAATCAAACCCATATTTTTACATTATCTCATCCATATTGACTCATCAGGCTAATGCAACATAACAATTGGCACTGTCAGAGAAAGAGGGACATCCCTAAATAAATTACATCTGAAAATAACCAAAGCCAACCTTGTGTGAATCAGAAGCTTACACAATAAAACTCTTGAATCTGGATTGGGTAGCAGAACATCTCTCTTCAGAGAATGAACATTACAAACACACAGGCTTTAGACTTTTAGTCCAATTTTCCATTTATTGCATACATACTATATAAATTGTGACACTGAGCTGTTGCGTGAGAGTGGACTGCTGTGGTCATGAATGTCAGAATTATGGATTTCAAGCATGTTCATGGTGCTCTGAAAAATAACGAGCTAACAATAACTATCAGCAAGAACACAAAGAGAAATAGACATGGAAACAGAGCACTTAACATTATGAGTACTGACAAGCTCAGGGTTTCAAAGGACCAAAATGAAGAGTAAGAGTAAAAAAAAAAAAAAAAAAAAAAAAATCCTGGAAAAAAGGAAGATACAAACAAGCCTTGCAAAACGAGTGTGATACACTGTGACAGCTCGTTTTGGACAAGGTGACACTGTAAAGAAAATTGAATGTGCCATGTGAGACAGAGATACCAACAGAGAGACAGAGGGAGACAGAGGAAGAGACAGAGCAAACACAAAGACAGATCGCTACAACAGTTTTATGCTGCTGAAGATATTCTCTGTCATAGAGCTGTTGTCAGGCTGCTGGATCGCCTGAGCAGCGCCAGCCCCCTTGCCTCTTCATCTAAATAAAATGACAATACAACTGCACTCGCGAGTCTCATCCCTTCTCTTTACAGCGATAAACAGCACATTGACTGCAGCTTCACTGTCATGCACTATCTGCATCTGATAAAGCACTGGACTTCCTTGCCTGGCAGTAAGGGCCAAAGTGATGAATAGCTTTTTACCTTTCCGACTGTTAGGACCTGTGTTGTAATTTAAATCCACCACTGTTATGTCCAGTCATTAAACATCACTTCCTAAAACACTCACATTCATTTTTTTTTTGTTATTCAAAATTGTACTTAATAGGGATGTAATGGTATCAAAATCTCATGATACAATAATACCTCTGTAACAGGTCACTGATATGATATTTACTGCAATATTTTTAAAAAAAGGGCAAATGGAGACTTGAAAAAATAAAATTTCATTGAACAATGAACAAAGCATTAATTTTACAATGAAAAAAAAGAACAACAACAACAGCTGACCGTATTCCCCAACATGTAGGTAGCTGCAGTCTGGCAGCAAGCTCTAGAGCAAATCTTTAGTTTGATTGATAACAGATTAACAACACAGATAAAAGAGCATTTGAAGTAGTAGGAGTAGGAGTAGTGGTTGTTGTTTGTTGTAATACCAACTGCAATTTTTTGAGCTATTATTTGAATACAGACTTTATTTCAGAATTTACAGCATTCATAGAGACACCCTGACCATTCCTGTTGTGCTAGCCTGAGGACCTTTAACCAGCCCTGTCAGTTGTGGTGCCCATGATGAGGTATATCATAAATGCACCACCATGAAAAACACAAGACGAACACCACTCATCTTGAAAAAAAAAAAAAAGTCTGAATAAGGCAGTTATTTCTACACTGGTAAAATCATCAACCTCTTAACAGAAAAATGTATTGAGGTCTGAATAAATTATTTCTTTAGATGGACATTTGTTGCAGACTACTGGTCAGACCTGCATAAACCCTTGTGCATATGCATTAAAAAGCGAGTGGATAAACCCTTTCACTCAGTAACAGCGTCTCACTAGAATTCACTCAGTAACTGTTGGAGCACTATCTGTCTTTCTCAAGTTCAAATCTTCTTTTTCTTTCTGTCTTTACACAAACCATTGATGATAAAGTAAGTAACATTCATGTGAATGGATAGGTCAACAAAGTGTGTGATCAGGACACTTCTGATCTTCCTACAACAGTTGGCACTGTTTTCTCCAACTATTTCTGTGCCAAAATCCAGAGACATGAATTTGAACCACATGACATGGCCTCGAGTCAGTCTGAGTCATGAATCTAAAGACTTGACAAAAACAAGAAGACTCTGCTGTTTACAGCAATCACTGATCCCTATACTTGAACTGAAGCCTCAGAGGGAATGACATATTTTCCCTACATGCAAGTTGGACAGAAAAATATATTACTTTATAGTTAATATATATTTTTTGGCATTTCACTTTTGTTTGACAGCTAGTAGAGGGAGAGAGGAAACACATGGAAAGAAGAGTATGACATGCACCCCTACCCCCTTGAATTGTGTATGTTGGAGTTGTATGCACCTCAACCATCAACAACAAATCACACTTTAGATTATCACATTCAGATTAACTGTAACTCTCTCCATGGTACAGCATAACATACCAAGGTACACTATCAGTTCACCCTTAAAAACAATGACTGTGTCGCACCTAGGCCATCGCATATGATATAAATCATGGTTTTACTGTGAGCCAGCATGGAAGCATCTGCATTTGTTACGATTCACTCATTCAGCTTTTTGCCTTTAATTTGTTACCCATCTGTATATTTGGTTGACATTGTGACCTGTAATTTATAGAATTAAAAAATAAGGAAAAAAAAGAAATGCCATCCTTTGCATCGTCATCATCAGTGTTTTCCATAAGAGCAGTTTAAAGTAACAAACTGAGCTGTGAACATCCAAACCCAAATTAGACTTCAAGCAGGTGGCTGTGTTCCCTCCTGTTTTCACAGTGTAGAGAGAAAAGGGCTTCACCTGCTCTATTGCCTCTTAAATAGCCTTTATGAACAAATAAACGTGTTAAATCTGGACTATAAAACACTTAACAGTGGTAAAGTATGGGAGGGAACAAACACTGGGTGATTATTTACCTCAAAGAATAACACCTCAAAAGAAAAATGTTCTCCTACCGAGTGTGACATAGAAAATAGAAATGGTGATGGTGCCACTGCTCTCACAATAACCCTTATGATCACATGCAAATTAAAAACAAACCTATTTATATTTTGCTGCTGGGACTCTGCTGTGGAACTGCACATTTCATTTCTCCCCTCAGGCACGATGAGGGAGTATAGTGAAGTTCTTTTTATTAGACGTGGTTATTAGAATATTCATATTAAACTCACCAGTCATTGATATTCATTTGCTACAGACTCTGTTGTTACAAATTCAAAATGTCACAGTGAAATTTAAAACAGCCTGAAAGGCATGTTCATTATTTTCCTATTGAAGTATTGTGGTTCATTGGTTTGGAGATTCTGGCTCCTGAGGGCTGTAGAGCCCGCTGATATTTGTTCAAACTCATCTCTCAGATGTTTAATTAAAGTTATTAGGAGCCACAGGTGAATCAGTTCATTAGCAGTGAATTGTGTTTTCATATTCCTGTAGTAACACACAGGAGTCTCACTCTTGTATAACAATGCCAGTTGTGCAGTACTTGAAGATAAATGGATCTACCATTCTGCTGCCTTTATTTATTTATTTATAGTCTACTAGAGATGAACGTGAACTAGGTGATTGCTTAGAGTGCCATGAGCTAGGAAAAGAAGTAATGATGCCCCATCAACTTTTAAGTTGTCATTTGTGAAATGCCCATCAAAGAGGTGTCCAATGTGCCCATTTCATTAACAGGGATGAAGAGTGGGGCTTAATGTTAAAGCAGATCATGCTCAATTCACTGAACATAAAAACTCTTAATTTAAGTAACTTATTAGATATTTATCAGAGCTCTCTGGTATACAGATCATCTGGGCTGGAACTGAACCACAAGCAGGAAGCAGAAAACCTAAATACCTGGAAGCTATGATGACTTCACTTGTTATACTGATATGCGTATGTGTGGCAGACTAAAAGCCAGGAGCTGCTGTAGAAGCGGCAAACTGACTTAGCAACATCAGTAACACAGCTATATCTATTTCGATGCTGCTAATCAGCCATAACAAGCTGTTATGCTCTGAATCCCCTGTGTACTGATCTGAGTTATGAGTGAATTTTATTCATTATGAATACAGTTGTCATTTGTTAGAGGAAGATTGTGTATTTCTTCTGTTGAAACACAACAACCTGGCTTGGAAGTATATTGGTATTTCATTCAGCTATTGTATTCAGTGATACAAGAAGACGTGAAACATGTTCCGTGAAAAAAGATGCACGTACAAATACAGTATCTGTCTTTCCAGCACCTCTTCAGTGACAAAACACATTGAAGACCAATCAAGTCCTGGTGTTTTATGAAGTTCTTCTAAATATGTGCTGTCACAGATTACTGAGAATTTCATCAACAGTACAGTATTCCAGTCAGGGGCAGCAAAGGACAGATACACCGTGTCATTTTCATACATTTTGGAGCACAAAGCAGTCATGATGGTCAAAGATCTCCCATCTTACCTCATTGTAGACGCTCTCATTCTGCTCAACATCCTCCCTCTTCCTGGGCAGCGCATAGACCTGGACATGCTGTAAGCAAACAAGCAAGAGAAGGCAGTGGTTTAGATGTTGTGCTCTGTCTAGAGAAGCAGGTACTTTTTTCACCTGGGAATTGTCTGACAGACTGATGTGACAGGAACAGTTTCCATAGAGAGTCTTCATTACTTCACAGTACACTGGAGAAGCCAGATCGGAGCGTTACTGCCGTGCCACAAATCACAGGAGGGTGACCGTGCATTTCACTAAGCGTGCTACCTGCACACCGCAGAGACTACTTATTTTTATGCTTTTAGAGATTTAATCGACTCCCCCCCCCCCCAGTGTCAACCCTCCTGCTGTCACAAACTTGGCTGTCTGTATGGTTAACTTTGATTTCCTTCTCTGCATGGATGATATTTAAATGTCCCTAAGAAACTGCTTTATCTGACAAAACACACACTAAGCGACAAATAAACAACAAACACTCACTAAAGCAGAAATAACAAACTGTTTTCCCTGTCTTCCAATACTGATCAGAGCAGAGCAGCCCTTACTCAATACCCCATAATTAAAAAGTGAAAACAGAATTTCAAAAATGTTTCCAAATTTATTAAAAAGGAAACACTGAAATATCCCATTGATGCAAGTATTCAAACCCTGTACTATGACACTTGACGTTTAGCTCAGGTTGCTCCCATTTGTGGGGATCATCTTTGAGATGTTTCTACGACTTGACTGGAATCCAGCTGTGGTAAATTTAATCGATTGGATATGATATGGAAAGGCATACACCTGACTATATAAGGTTTCACAGCTGACAATGGTATCAGAGAAAAAAAAAAACAAGACTTGAGGAAGAAGGAACTGCCTTCAGAGCTCAGAGACAGAATTGTGTCAAGGTACAGATCTGGGGAAGGCTACAGAAAACATTCTGCTGCATTGAAGGTTCCAAAGAGCACATTGCCCTCCATAATTCTTACACAGAAGAAATTTGGAACAACCAGGACTCTTCATAGATCTGCCAAACTGAGGGCCTTAGTGAGAGAGGTGAAACCATTGTCATCATTAAAATACATTAACAGGACTAAACCTTGAATCATATCCAAAGTCATCTGCCTGTAATGCCTGTAAAGTGATGTGCAGAGGTCATCGGTCATCGTGTTTTTTTGGTACATTTTTACTTGGCCTCTCATCATTCCAAGTGTCCATGACACTACTTCATCAGTAAAATAATATATATGTGTCAGGTAAAAAATAATTGTTGACAGTTTAAGTGAATGGTGTAGTAAGTTTGTATAATTTTAATGTCAAAAGTGTAAGGACAAAAAGAAAAATAGACAAATTCATCTGGTGTTGCATGAAACAAAATAAAAACTCTAAAGCTCCTACAAGGGTGTAATTTATTGTTGAGATGAAGCTTTGGTGACACTTGACAGTGTAGGAAAGTGGAAGTGGCAAGTACAAATAATCCCTACATTCACAGTTTCATTGTCAGCATACTTGACCAGTGATTCTTGGACTCAGTTTTCACATCCTGAATCAGGTTTCTCTGGCTGCTGCTACTACCCTACCATGCATCTATATATCAGGCTGCCAACAGAGGTAAAAACTCTCTATTACTCAGCTCAAATATTCTTAGCCCTGCCTGTCCAGAGATATGGATACAGGTGAATTCTTAGTTGCCCATGGCACTGTTGTGCTGTCTAACATGAGTGGAGACAAGAGCATGATGTCTATTTAACCCTTCATTGGGTATTCAATCTGCAGTATGGTAAACAGTAATCAACATCAGTACAATAAAGCATTCTGAAACCAGTCTGCCCTGCACCTATACATGTCCATTCTCATAACCCAACTTTTGTTATTAGCTTGTGGCCAGCAAATGCTTTCCATTCAGCCCTTGTACCCAATACCTTTCCATTTACAACCTCACTCCTGCTCCCATCCTGGCTCCCCCATGTCAGCTTATCACCATGGGCATCATATGCCTAAATTTATGCAATTCACCAACTGCATTTATTGGATATCTGTAGTGTACAGCAATGTGCACATACATCAGCCTGCCCAAGAATTCCATCCCTGTACATTAATAGTGGGAATGCAGCTGGTTTCAGGAAACCTCATAAAAACCAATTCATATAATCCATTCAGTATCCACACAAACCTAATTTTTGTGACTGTAACTGAGGGTCAGGAAACTATAAGAGTGGATTTTTAACCAAGAGTTTTAACCAAGAATAATAGAGGTTTTGGGTATGGCAATGCCAGGACAGGACCAGGAGAAAAGTGGTCAAATTCTGCTTGTGGTGATATACCACCAGCCCAAACAAACATGCAGTTAACAAGGGCAAATCTGCAATTAAAACCACTGCGCAGAGGGAAAGGTGGGAGCCACCCACTCCACAGGCACACTGTTAGGGTTAACAGCACAACAATACCAGGAGACCTGAGCAAAGGCTTCAAAAAGACAATCATAAAGGAACAAAAAAAAAAAAAAAGAATTCAATCCAGGACAACCAATAAAGATAGAACCTGAGCAAAACAGGGTGGCCAATTTCCCGAGAAAATAAGACAAAATAAAATTGTTATCTAAACAATTACATGCATTCAAATCATTGAGTGCTACTTATTTATTTATTTATTTATTTATTTTTAAAATCTTTTTTCAGTTTTACCTTTTTCTGACAATATAGTGGCTTTACACCAGGTGAAGCAGGGTCAGTCTAGGAATCTTCTGCCTACTTAAGTAACACAACTCAATAAAACAATGAACAATAACAATAAAATTAAGAAATGTACCCTAAAATACCTTTCTTTGCTGCTCAGTGGCCACCCAACCAAAGCTGATTCACCTGGGGTATGAGGAAATATATCCATTACATGAAACCCAGGTGTAATACGTGGCAAATACAATACAACATTACTCTTGTGGTTTCTTACCCCACTATTCTTTTGTGTGTTTGAGCATGTGGCCCTAATATGGAGTTTATTGCCAAGTACTTCCAGGTGAAAGGGCAACCAAAGAAGGGAAGAAAAGAGGTGGGGCTAGGTGTCTATGGACAAGGGTGCATTCAAGTGTAGCTCCTGTCTAAATGTAATACATAAGTACCATGTTATTTGTGGATGACCACAGGAGGCCTTTCAATAATCAATCAATGTTTAAAGAACCTAAACAAATGGGGTTAAAATGACAGTTGATCATATAACCACTGAAAGATTAGGGTGTCAGTGGACAATAAACAATGTGAAACAGAATAAGTAATGTCAAAGCACAACTCAGCAAGTCTCAAAGCTGTTACAGCATACTGTGTTCTCAGTGGCCACTTTAAATATGTGCACCTGTACAATCTAATGCAATGCAAACCATATGCTGGGCCATAAAGTATATTTTTATTATGGCTGTAATGTTTTTGCTGACAGTGTCATATGAGTGTTCATCAAGTACATACTTTAGCAATGAGGTCATAACTACAGAAGATGATGTACTGAACTACCCTGAGTGTGAATGGTTGTTTGTCTCTGTATGTCAGCCCTGTGATAGACTGGTGATCTATCACACTGATTTAGTAGTTCAGCCAGGTAGTTGACCATGCAAGAGTAATATTTTAAAATCAGTTCTAAAATGCACAGGCAGCCAGTGAGGTGAAGCTAAAATAGGGAGATATCGTCATGATATCTGTCCAGTATGTTCCATAGTAGGTGACCAATTTTAGCAAACTGCACAGCAGACAGAGGCTGAAGCAATTTTCCTCTTCAAGCTTCCTGTCTGAATGCAGAACATTTAAAGGCACTTCAGATATTTTTGTGACACACAGTGTGTTACGGATCTGATTCAGAAGTGGACCCCAAAGCCAGCCAAGAATAGTGTGCAGAGTCAGGTGATTTATTGTTCTGAAAAACTTAAAACGCTGGGCATGGAGTAGGAGCAGGGCAGAGGGGAGATTCCGGGGTTAGAGGGGTGAAGTGGCTGAAGGGGTAGCTGGGAAGCGGCAAGCAGGTGGGTATCTTGACTTTACGGGAGAACAAAAACCAGGTAGACCACCAGGAGTGGGCAGTGACACCGGCAGGAAACTGGACACAGAGAGACAGAGTCAATAAAGAGCTTGCACAAGCAGAGACAATAGATGCTTAGTAAAACTGCACTAGTCTACACTGAGTGGCCAGAGAATTACCACTATCACAGGCAGAACAACCTGGCAACAAATGGAGAGTAGACCAGGATAGATAACCAGAGGTTGATGAGGAGATGAGAAACAGGTGAGCTGGTGCTGCGCCATGCCCCTGCAGAGAAGCACAAAAATCGTGCCCTTACGATCAAGGAAATCTTTATTATTCCCAAGGGGCAGTTTGTTTCACAGCCAGCAGTTATACAATAACAAACATATACAACATACAAGGAACAGTACACTAACTAAATAATAAGGAATAAATAACTTGAGCAAGTGCTCAAAAAGAGGATGGCTTGGGTCAGCCAGAACAGAATGGGCTTTCCTCAGCATTCTGATCCTATACAAATCTGAGAGGTTGTTCAGGGTCATGCCTGCAACCTTTCTACACACTTTTACCACCCCCTGTAGTCAATTTCTGTTTTTCTGGCTAATGGACCCATACCAGCTGATAAAAGAGAAGCTGAGCACAGATTCGATAAAACAAGAGCAAAATAATTTTCATAGAAGTGTTATCAACATTAAAATCAGGTAAACTGTTCCAGAGGGTTGGGGCCCTAACAGCAAAAGTCATCTTTGTCATCTTGGTTTTCAGCCTTGCCTGGGGGAGAGCTATGGGCTGGTGAACACTGATTTAGTAGTTCAGCCAGGTAGTTGACCATGCAAGAGTAATATTTTAAAATCAGTTCTAAAATGCACAGGCAGCCAGTGAGGTGAAGCTAAAATAGGGGAGATATCGTCATGATTTCATGCTTTGGTTAAGAGTCTGGCAGCTGCATTTTGAATACCCTGAAGTCATGCAATCATGTTTTGACCCAAGGCATGTGAACACTACAATCCAATAATCCAGATGAGAAGTAATAAAAGCATGACTCACTCTCCGAAGACCATTAAAAGAAATAGAGGATCTAATTCTAGGTATATTTCTCAGGTGGACTGAGCAGTACTAAGCCTTTTGACATGAGACTTGAGAGTAAGGTTCTTCGAAATGCATCTTAGACAACTCTTCTCCTGCAGCAGTACCCTGTGCTGATCAGTGATTGGACAGATATCAGTCAATGCAGCAATACGTGCAATATGGTTGATGAAGATAAATAAAGGGAGTAAATAAAGAGAAAATAAAATTGGTCCTAGAATGGAGCCCAGCGGCACCCCATACCCAGACAATGCTGGAGAGGAGGTAAAACCATCAACAGACACACAAACTTTCTGAAGTATGAGATTTTGTTGACCTTTTCAGAATACCAGCAGTGAGGTGCTGGAGGCCTGGCCAGGTTATGTTGGCAGTAAGCCTGTGGTTAGTTGAATAAAAGGAAACACAGACTGACTGTGACCATGGCTTAGTATTGACTAACTGCCAATAAACCTAGCATGCTTGGTAATTTGCGCAAAACAATGCAAAACAATGCAAAACAATATTCAACTGCCACAGCAACATAATCATACATTGTTAATTTTTACAGGTTTTCATGTGAGAAAACGCTGTTCCCTGAAAAGTGTGGACTTTCCTGATACAATACAGCATAATTCAATTCAGTGATTCACAGCTGATGTTGTTCAAACAAAAATGAGTAAAATGCAATTAATAAATACTTCAAATTTGTTGAACTCAGCCTAATATGATTCTAAACTACAGTCTTTTGTGTTATGTATGGCTTACTACATTTACTGAATATTAATTTACTGCAACCCACAGTTTTTTACAGCGTGATGATAACTTCTGAAATCTAGATTATTCTTTAGGCGAAAATGTAAATTAGAATTTTCCTTCCCCCATCTTCATTTAATCTAAAATGACTCCAGGTTCAGTCAAAGATCTCTGCTCCCTGCATTCCCCTGCCCATGGAGAGCAAATGGTGGTGGGATTGTTCTCATTTGGTGATGTTTTTGAAACGTTCCTTTCAAGTGGAATGGTGTGTTATGAAGGGCAACAGTTATGTTGGTCCTACTCTGTGCTGTGATCCCGTAAACAGCTGAGTTTAGTCAGTATTTAGACAGTAAGTTCTGTCCACTACTGTAGCTACAGATGATTCAGTGCTGTGTATTGTGCTATAATTCCCTCTATATAATACATGTCCTTCTCTGGAGGTGTGTGTCTGATTGTATGTATGTATCATCAAAAGCATAATAACCTAATTGTGGGGCTTTTATTCAATGTTCATTACTACACTGTGATAAACTGTGGAGGCAGGCTGAATGAGTGTTTATAAATGCTACAAACAAGATAGTATGTTCAGAGGCGTCTGCCTTTTTAGCATGCATTTTCTGTCTAATGAGGTCATTTACATAATTTCTGAATTATTAAATTTGCCTACCTTGAGGAAAACTTGTGAAGCAGAAAAAAATAACACATCATGGCAGGAGAGCTATTTATCACAGAGGTTTTTTAAATGAGTGCTGAGTGAATGAGGCAGTAGCTGCTGGACACTGTGTGTGTGTGTGTGTGTGTGTTTGTGAGTCTGCCTACCAGGAACTGGGAAGGTGGTATGGGTGTTATGGGAAATTACAGTGGCACAGCAGTGTGTGTGTGTATGTTTGTGTGTGTGTGTGTGTGTGTGTGTGTGTCTGTGTGTGTTTGTGACTGGTTCCAGAGAGTTAAATGTCCACATACACAGTGAGGGGCATATTGCATGGGGCTGAATCTATTCTATAGAAAAATAAGCTTCATCCCTCACATATCTTTGAATTTTTGTAGCAACACAAAGAATGGACTCCAAACAGCGTGTCTGTGGGCTGTGTTGAGCTGTCTCAACCACAGTACCGTATAGCTAAAGATTAATACATAACTTTGTTCATCATGTCATTGTAAGTTTTACAGTGGCCCGACAAACTGAAAAGTGAATACACGTTACCACAAGTACTGAAATAAATGAAGATGGTCCAGAATAAACAGTGAAAAAACAAAAAAGCAAAAGTTGTGTGCTGGCACCTGTCTTTCATACATCTTATCTGCACTTCCACCAATTTCAGATATACCCAAGTATGATCTTTACAGATGACTTAAGAACATGAGAGCTTGATATGATTATAAAAAGTCAAACCTCCAAAGAATGTTACTTATTGAAAAGTCCTTATGTAATGTAAAACTATACTAAAATGTTGCCTTTTCAACCTCACAGTGGAGGGTGGAGGAAGAAGCAAGCATTTCCTTCTGTGCCTCTTTGCCCTGAAGCAAGACATTAAAACCCCTGAGTGGGTTTTTCCAAGACACTAACAGTGCAGAGTGTGTGTATTGTATATCTGCGAGGTGCACCTGTGGTGAGACAGAGCTCTGCCTCTCCCCTGCCAGCTCTCCACCACAACAGCTGCTGTAAATAACAACATGTTCTTGGCTGATAAAAAGAAGGCTTCGCTTCCAGAAAAAATAGATGTTCATTTTATGTAATATCACACAAATGTTGAAGGATTTCACTTCAAAATGCTATAAGTCTATAAGTCCATTTTGGAAAAATTGCCCTCTGAAATATATACATCCTGTCCTCAATAACAAGATAACTGTTTAGCCTATAAAAGGAGCCATGTCAAAATCACACCCAAATCACAGGTGGATTGTCAACTGAACAAAACATCGTGGGGCATGTAACAGAATAAAGAAATCTTAGTTATCCAACATTTTGTCATTTTACATAAAGTTAACATAAAGAGTTAACACAACACTGACTATAAAATATGGATTCAGGAAAGTTGCACTGGTAACTGTGATGGTGTGGGTGTGATGCTAAAGGTACAGGTGAGACAGGTTGCATAAAATATCCAAGAGCCCAAAGATTTATCAGATGTCAGAACACCATACAGCAGTTTGTACAAATTTAAACTTCCAGGCAGGATTTTACAGCCCTCTTGGATTGTTACCACAGTAACAAATCATTTATCTTCCTCTCAGATGATTTTAAGTTAAACAGTAGAATTAATCTGTTGATGTTACAAACAGATTTTTGAAAAGTAATCCACCTGGAATGTGTCCTTGCACATATTTGTTTGGCAAGTTATTGGATGTTGATTCATTTTGTCATGTCATTTGACAGCCCTGCATTAAAGTAATGTAGAGGATGCATTGTTTGGTACAGTGCCACTGTCAGCAGCCTTATTAACGCTACTATCTAAGGGTGGTACTTACTCAGTACCTCGTGGATATATTTCTCTTAAGAGCTATTTCCAAAGACGCTAATTCACTGTCAGTGAAAAGCAAAGAGGAACTCCTGAGCTAAGAGAACGGGGTTGACGCTGGTGCTATGGCTATTGTTGAAGGGGTTGACCTTGTTGCTATGGATGTTGTTGACAGAGTTGAGCCTATTGCTATGGATGGCATTATGTTTCATTTGTGAACTTCGTCATTATGTCCACAGTGATTGGTGTTTGACATGCGACTGGCGCATGTCAGTGCATGTGAAAAAAGGTGGCTCAACAGGAAAAACAGCAAAAACATTTAATTCTTGTTCAGATGCTGAATATAGCCTATACTAATGTTGACCTGACATGGGCCTCTAGTGTCCATGTGAATTATGACCTTTGTCTTTCAGAGGCAAAGAAGTTTTGAACCTGTAATCAGTGGGCAGGTCAACAACCCATCTGACTTTAAGAGAGGAGACTAGCTAGTTATTTCCTGTTTCCAATTATGAGGCAATCTTAGTTTCTTGTAGACATGTAGCTATGCTCCTACAGATTTTATCTGAGGGTAGAGACAAGCAACATATGGAGGTTTAGGTTGGAGCAGTTGTTGCTTTCTATTGGAGCAGCATTACTTTACAGCTACTTTGTGTCCTTGACACTGAGTCATTGTCTTTTTTTTTCTTGTATTGGTGTTGCCTGATTGCACACTTAGTTCCTTTCGCAGCGTCCTTCAGTAGGGCTGTGGATGAACACCTCCCCTTAGTCATACGCTGCTTGAAGATTATCCATTCTCCAACAGAATGTCCTTCATGCAAAGCTGCATGTTCACCTTCTATCAGCTGCTCTGTTAGACATGGGTATCTTAGAAAGTCTACTAATTTGCTTAATATGTGCACAAGTATACCTCCATAAAGGTGGTGCACAGACAGTTTTTCCAAATAATCAAACCAGATGTTGCTTAATTAATCTGTAACGGCACAAAAAATCTAGGAAAATAGCTGCCATATCAATTTAAGGGATTTAGATGGAATCTAGTGTGACAGGCCAGACAAATATGCCTTGTCATAAACAGCTGTGGATCCCATTAATGGAATGGAGAAAAGGAGAAAGGTCTGCTAGATCCAAGCAGAGTGCCCTAATTAGCTGCAAAGAGAGAGACAGATTTTTCCCACAATGCCATGCTTAACAGGCCCATACCACCAGTAAATCACACAAGAACCTTGTCCATCTTGTTTCGAAAGGTTCAGATTTCACTGGTCTTTTGGTAATTATTTCTTTTCAGGATGAGGAGCTGCTGAAAAGGCTCTCCTCCATAGCAGGAAAAGGGTGACTTCAGCTTCAACTCACATATAAAAGAAATTACATATTAATTGGATTTTTGAAGAAATGGATGTTACTTGACTTACCATTTGTACATAGACAAATAAAATGTTATTGTTTGTAGTTTTATCAATATACCCTTCTTCTAAACTACAATCAATACCATGTCATAATGTGATGTGATCATATGATAATTATAAACATGATTCATCTAAAAATTTGCCACCTCTGTTCTAAAGTTTGGCTAGGTTTATGCTGTTGCTGAAAAAATGCCCATCTTGACAAAATATACTGAGCCTCATACACAGAGTATTACTTTATTTAAACAAGAGGAAAGGAGAAACTGTCCTCCTGAAAAAAAAAAACCAAAAAAAAAAAACCAGCAGTGTCAGTTGTTTCAGCAAACGCCATGCATTTCATTACAGCGACAAAGCCCTCCAGCAGCCATAGTAATTATGACTCTTCTCCATTGTGAGCAAAGACAGACGTCAGGCAATGTTGTTGGAGAGCCACTAAGTCTGTAGAGGTTTTGTTGTTTAATTTGGAGAATTTATTAAGAAAGAATATCCAAGTGCTGTGAGAGAACATTACCAGTTTCCAGCATAATTCAACAAAGAATTGAGGATTCCAGTGTCTTTAGTGTCTTGATTATAGAGGAAAAGTTAATATTATTCTGTCTTGAGGAGGTTTATTTTTAAGGCAGACGGTTTGAAATACATAAAGCTAACCCTGTCCCCTAAAAGTTCAGTTCATAAACTATTTGATGGTTTTCCCTAGTACAGTGTGATGACAACGTAAGTGCTGGATTCTCTTCAAAGCCAATGTTCTTTTTGGCTGGACCACAACAGCCTTAGAAATGCCCCACTGGCTGTCGCTTTTTCCAGATTAATTGGTGCAAATAGTTTCTAATACATCATAAGAGAGGCATTCACAGGCAGTGTTGCCAACTACAGCATGTTGCCAGATTTACTGACTTTTCAGAAGCCTTTAGTAATTTTTAAAAGTACTGTGCAACAAATTTAGCGACTTCTTGGACAAACCTCAGCTACTTCCCAAAGACAAAAGTCCCCAGTGTTGCTCCTCAGTCACAACTACCAGATTGTGTCTCCCAGAAAGAAATGTCTAAATCTACAAACCATCTATTTATGTTTCAATTAAACAATCAAGATAAAAAAAAAGATGTTAAGAGGTTCAGCATGAGGTGCTTTTTTCACATATTCTTCTAAACCCTATCCTGACTCCAGCTCCATTGTATCAAACAGACATGATTCTCATCTCACTTTCAGAATGAAGGCAAATTTACATACACACATATTTCCTAAAATATATTTCCTTAGCAACCTTCAAGAGTGTGGAGAAGTGGCAAGTTCATAGGATCGCATCACCAAATTGTTTGCTGATTGGTTAGTATGTATCCACACCAAACCAGCTTCCACTGGTGAGTTTGAAAGAAATGTTGTCTGTCAACATGACTATGTATTTTGTTTGTTATCAGTTAAGTCCTGAAGAGATCAAACTTTCAGTTAATTATAATTATAGATACAATTTCATTAGTAAATTCAACAGCCACTTAAGTAGTTATACTAATCCTTTGTCAAATGCAGAATAAACACTATAGATTTTTCCAAATCCAAATCCATAATATCTATATTCACTGCTAACAAAATACATTCCTGTGGGTTCATTTAAAATTGTCTACTTTGTGCATATTGCAGATGATCATCCTTACATATAAAAACTCATATATGCTGTACCTCGCCAGGCTTGTGTAGTAAACAAGTAAGATCTATACATAGGCCTCCACATGATAAATCACTATAATCATCCTGCATTTTCCATAAGACAAAAATAAAATCCAATTCCATCATTCAAAACACAGAGATTTGTCTTGTGTCTGTGCAACTCCAGGCAGTGAGTTTATAAGCGAGCATTTGCCTCTCTCTTATAGCCTGCCTCGCTCTTATTCAATCAAAGGACCATTTTTATTGCTGGCGTGCAAGCACCTGATTGCAATAACCCAGATGATAGATGGGGGTGGGCTACTGCTTTAGCAGGTGTGCTATATGTGCTAAGATAATCTGTTTTCATAAAAAGACCAGACAGGTCTCCACATCAAGAGTTGCTTTGTGCTAAAATTACTTGATAAAATATGTAGATTATTTCAGTGAGTTAAGGATCAGTGGGAAATAACAGCTCCTCTATTACTGGCTTTGATTCACTGCACCCCTGGTGTGCTTACCGGCAATAAAGGCCCTCAACAAAAGGGACTGCAAGAATATTTCACAGCTGCTGATATTCTGATAATGCTGAAACCCGCTGCTATGAATCTAACTGAACTGCAGCAAAAATGTATTACTCTTTGACCTTGTTTGTATTGCCAGATGAAAACAATTTCATCTCAGACAATGTGTAGATGTGAAATTGGGGGTCTTGTGTAAATGGAAAAATAAATATCTTCTAAAAAGACATTGTTCTCTCAGGGCACACAGTGGAGATGTCTTTTTTTAGGCAGAGGGAGGAAGGTGATTTTGAAATAATTCTGCTGGACAGTGGGATCTCTGCCTTTGGTACCAACTGAAGGATCACTTAGCACACTTTGGAACTGATGTAGCATGTGCCGTATTTCCTCAGTTACTAACCAATGTTTTTACTTAGTTACTTACTTTTTACTTTTACTTAGTTTGCAGGAATACCAACAGACACACGGGATTAAAGGACAGCAGACAAAGTAGATCAAAATTAATGAGTTAAAACGCCACTGTTTAGCAACTACATTTATTGGAAATATTCTCTCTAAATAAAATGCATATAAGAGTAAATTATAGTTGTGCAAGGCTGTCAGAATTTTTAACTTTAGTTTTGTTTCAGCCTGTGTTCAGGGGCCAGCCTGTTTTTGTTATGTTGACCACGCCCCCAGGCATTATTGGAGACCCAGCTTCTGACTACTGGTTTTTATCTGGGGAAATAGATTAGTTACACAGCAAGAGCAGCTTTCCTATACGATCTATATGTGTAGAGGGATTTATAGAAGCCCTGGATTTCTTTAGATGTGGAATGTACGGGCTCAGTATTCTTGAAACCAGTTCATATGTGTTGCTGATTACACCGAAAGACAGAAATGTTCATACATTGTGTCTGCATTCTCAGTCTCTCTGGGGTCCTTTGTGTGTCTTTGTTGTCTGTTTGTAGTTGGTGTGGATATAAGCAGCATTACTTACTAAGAGACCCAGTGTCAGGACTGTAGCCACACAGGGAGAAGCATTCTCTGCAGTGAGCTCAGCATCAGAACTGGCCCCATACCTGCAAATATCTTTCAATCAATTCTAGACCTGACCTGATATGTTAACATAAGACTTGCGACTTCACCAGTAGACCAATAAAATCTGCTCTCTGCTGCTGAGCAATGCAGGCAAAACCTGTCAGGGCACACAAGAAGAAACTACATAAATAGAGAGATTTTTTGAGTAAAAATAGACAGAAGACACTGAATGGTTGTATTAATTTGCCTGCATTAACCATATGAGCAGTTATAAGCAATAATAACCAGTGCAGGAATCCATGCAGCTTCAGCACCAATATGAGCTTCATCAGCTGCCTGTTCACTGTCAGTCACTTGGGATGGATGGATTAACACTTTGATACAAGTTACTCATTTGGGATCAATTCCTTTAAAAACATATTGATAATAATAATGTATTATACATTATTTGCACTTGGGTGAGAACATGTCAGTTGTTCAGCTTTTTATACCTGGCCCACCACCAGCTCCGCAAAATACATGAACACTGTTTTGACTGCATGGTTGTCATATAGAAAGCTCAGTGGCTCAAGAGCCTGTTTTTTTCACGGGGTGTGTTTTTGTTAAATGGTGCACAGGATGGTGCAAATTGTCGCCATACACCAGGTCACATCAGGAGTCAGACAGAGAGACACAGTCCACATAGGAAAGAGATGGTGCCCAGGCTGAATGGGCTAAGGACATGACATGCACCCAGTAGAATGGGATTCAGCCCCTGTGTGACATTTAAAATTTACACTGACTTCTGTTTTTTTAAATCCAGTTTTCAGTATGGTTGAGTTAAGGCAACAAACTACTCTACAAAAAGATGGTTTGGATTGAAATAGACCCTTTAACAATGTTAATCATGTAAAATAGCATTTATAGCTATAGACATCTGAGTGCTTGTCTCTGTATATACACACTATATACACCCCGGTGTAAATAGCATCTGTCTAAAATTCTCTAAATACCAAATGTGGGTGGCTGCATCACCTCCAAACATTTCACTACTTTTGTTAACGTTTGTGCCAAAACCGCTCTGACACATTTAGCTGGCCTGGGTCACATAACCGAGAGAACTGAGTCGCACTCAGTTGTACATTTTCACATAAAACTCATGAGAGATTGAGAATGGCAGGAAGGAAGCATAGTGTGATGTAGTGCTATTATTCACCTGTAGATAAATATATAACAAGATGCTGTATATGTGACAACTAAGTGCCATACTGCAGCAAGACAAGTAACCTCTTCAAACACAAAACAATACACCCTGAAAGTTATAAGGAGGCTGAACAAAAACAAGAAGTCACATACATCCAAATCTCCTGCACCACCCTCTGTCCAACAAAAGACAATGCAGGAGAGTTTTCATGGAGGAAAAGCATATCCAGGTTCAAGTAGCACTGTTCCTTATTACCTATGCCAAGGAGGTGGCTCATGTTTTTGCCGTGTCTACCCTAATGATCCCCAGTACAAAAACCTTAATAGGAAATCCTTGATGTCAGACAACACAGAGACTCAGTATAATCTGTGGACAGCATGACAGCTGGAGCTGTATTAATAAAAGTTAGGACTAGATTCTGCTAACGATAAACGTTACTCACAAAGCATCAACAGCTGGAAACTGTTAGGAACACAGAGGAGGAGTTTTAAGAGGCTTAAAAGTTTCTTAAGCAGAGGAGAGAATGGCATTATTAAATTATGGTAAATGGACTTGTACTTACATAGTGCTTTTCTGGTTGTATCGACCACTCAAAGCTATGCGTCACATTCACCCATTCACACACACATTCATACAGTGCTTGCTCTGCACATGAAGCGCTCTAACACATTCACACCGATGACACACATCAGGGGCAACATGGGGTTCAGTATCTTACCCAAGGATACTTTGGCACAGACTGGAGAAGCCGGGATCGAACTGCTGACCTCCTGCTCTACCTCCTTAGCCATGGCCTATGTAAGACAACTTTACCAGCAGTTTTAAGTATAAATCAACTGTGCATGAAGAATCCTGTTTGTGTGCTGCAATCTTATCCAGCTATATTTAGATATTGTGTGTAGTTGTTAGTCTATAAAAGTATAGGTAACAGCTGACATATACGCTCTCCATTCTTTCTCTTCTTCCTCTTCATCTCCTATATACAAGCTTAATTGTCCATTCTGGGCTACTGTAGAAGCATGGTGGCAAAACATGGCAGACTCCGTGGAAGAGGACTTGCCCCTTATGTAGATATAAATAGCTCATTCTAGGAGAACGAAAACACAACAATTATTAGTTTTAGGTGATTATACTCTAATAAAAACATACTCATGTATATTATATTCAGTTTCTGCTAATACATATTACACACTGGTTCTAACACATCTGTCATCAACTACATTTGTTCAATGGTCAGAATTTTTCTAAGCAGATAATATTTTCACTTTTTACTGAATTAATGTTATGTTTTATTATTCATTTGCATATCTCATTGTGAGCAGACTCCTAAGAAACATGGGAACTAGTTATTACGCCAGAATGCTGCCAGACCTCCACCAAGGAGATTACTGAGGAGTGATTGGTTAAAATCTGCAATTCTGGAAATGTCATTGAAGTATGCAGTCCTGACTGGAGGGAAGTAATTATCAACTTTAACTGGTTTTGACATTATTATTAAGCCTGGAAATAGATTAACTGGATTTTAATTGGAATTGAACATACTGGTGGAACTGTTCTCTGTTCTGCTATCTTTGGTCCAGGCTACTGTCTTTACACCTTCTCGGGATGGGAAAGAGAGAGAGAGAGAGAGCAGGGAGGGGCAAAGTGAATGATAACTCAACAGCTCTCAGATGAATAAGATTTTTACCCATTTGAATTTGAAAAAAAAAAGAAAGAAGAATAATAATAAAGAAAATCAATATGTGGTGGTCAGTGTTGATGGCAGTCGTTAATAAATGTTGATGGCAGTCATTAATAAATGAACATATTGGAAACAAAGTAGGAACAAACACTTTTCCCTCAGTAATATTCTGAGGGCTGGATGGGAAGTTTTGGTGGACCAGATGTGACACACGGGCCACTTGATGATCACTGCTGTAATCCATATCACTGCTCCTCAGTGATGCGCTCAACCACAGGGAGTGAGTTGTTAATCTGCTGTCTCATGGTTCAGTCCATGTTTTCCTCACTGGTTTTTACTTGTTTCCAATCAACGCTGCTACTTTATCATTCACAGAAATTGATGAAAGCTGAGTCATTAATATCAAATAGATTAGGTACTAAAATGATGATGAATAAAGAAAACTATTAGCATGTGAACTGGACTATTTTCAAACAGTTTTTTGGCTTCATTTCTAGAGTATGATTTGGCCCATCGATTTTACTGTGCCATTCTTTTACCAACACGTTTACCATTTACCAACACAAACAGTCTTATTTAGTTGTATTCCAGTTCTACATGAGTGGTATCCACTGTGTACCAAAACCTAGCAGAATGATCCAGTGTAGTGGTGTTTGACTAGAGCTTTGAGTTGCCATTACTGGTAATGATTCTGTCTCTCTCACTTTAAACTGTATGGACCCCAATGGGTTGCCAGTCAGACACTTAAATCATTCCATACACCCTCCAACCAAACTGAGAATGATTCAACCTTTTTGAATAGATCTATAAATAATTTAGCCATTCCAAGAGTTTAACACTGCAAAAGAAATACAATGATTATTTAATAGTGTATAACTGTTGCAGAGGCCTCATGACATATTTAAAGCCGGTTAATTATTAAGTTCTCACCTTCACAGTTTGTCCGGCTTCAGGGCCGTCCTGGTGGGAACAGAAAGAGGTAATTAGAAAAGAGCTGGGAATTCAGAAATATTTACATTAATAATTCAGTGAAAGATTTGAATTTCAGATGAGCTACAGTAGCTCACTTCTTCCCTCTTATTTAAAAGAAAAGGATTTTCTCCCTGGTTTGTTTCATTCCCTTCTATGTCTGACATTTGTTTAAATGGGGAGACAAGAAGACAAATGAAGAGAAAAATCTACAGTGTACTATATGCACATGAATTGATACATAGAGATTACATATATTCTAGTTCCACTAGAACAAAGGAACAAAATATACTGCTACATTTCAACATTATACATATATATTACATCTGTATTCATAAACATGCACACACTTTGAAATAAGTTATAAATATCCAACAAATATTAAACATGAATGTATTTGCCACATGATTCAGTGAATCTGCAGGTAAATTCTTATTTTTTACTGAAGACAGGCAGTTAACAGTTGCAAGATTTTTAACTGAACGGCTCCATGTGCTCAGGCACTACATGCTTTTAACTGATAAGAACCTCACTAACTGATATCTTGTACCGATGACTGAGGCTGTGCCCACAGAAATGCAAGTACATTTGAAAACAAAAACATGTTTTTCTCTCAATTTTGGCTTTCTACAGACAAAGCTGGGGTTTCTGACCTCTGACATTATTTTCCTAAAGTGGATAATCTGAGCTGTAGTGTTGATTTTAAAATGGAGCTGATGCATATTTGTCAGCTTTTCAGCTGTTTATTAATATGGTCAGGTGCTGTGTGTTCATGTGGTAACACCTTATGAAGCCAACTTTATGTCTGACTCTCTAGGCTCACTCATCTTGTATGCTGACATGGTTATCTTCATACACCCATAATTATAAACAGTATAGTATGAAGTAGTATGAAGGGTATGAAGGGTGTCAGCAGCCCACAAATGACTATTCACCTTAGTTTGCAGGTGGCAGGAATGAGCCTTGTTTGAGTCTGCACTATCCTCTAAAAGGATTTGATTTACATATAGTTTGCATACGGTATGTATGTAAAGCAAGCCAAATTCCTGTTTTTATTATACACTTTTATTCAAGGTATCTGCCAGCTGTTCACTGACGATGTATTTTACTTGTTTTCCTACAACATCTGCTCCTTGTAATTAAAGCACATTTATTGTTTGGTTCTGTATGGGTAACTCAAAGAACTTTGTTAAAGCTGCACTAATCAATATTTGCATATTAACACTGGATTAAATATGTAACATAAACAAAATTACTTGGATGAACCCACTGAGAATTATTATCCAGTTTCCCACAGCTCTGTAGAGCTATTTTTCCTCTTTCAGCTCATTGTTTTGGTTCAGTCTTGGCGCTCTTATTAACTTATTAACCATGTTTCTAAGACTAGACAGAGGTGACAATGTTAAATGTTTATGTGCCCCCCCTTCCCCTCCTTATCTAAGCAGGAGACTTCAACATGCTTCTTAACTCCTTTTTAGATACAAGCATGAGAAAAGAGGAAGAACTCCTCTGAGAAATGTTTCAACAAGGTCCTTAAAGACCTGGGACTGATTGATGTGTAGTGGTCCTAGCATGAATTGGCTCCAGTCTTTTATGCTGCATGATGCAGTTTTTCTAAGTATAACAAGTACCCACACGGATCAAAAGATTGAAATGAGCTCTATTGTTCTCAGTTTAGATGCTGAATAGATGAGAGACTTTTACTCCGTTGGGTTGGAATTTCTCTAGCAAAGAACAGTTTTCAGCTTTAGTCAAGATTTGACATGTTGTATCTCTCTCTTGTCTCTACAGATGCAAAGACATAATGATAAATCACAGTGAACTGTGCGACTGGCTATCCTGAAACACTAAATAAAGACGGACAGAGGTAACCATAGTGATGTGATGCAGCATTCTGCTGTTTTCCGCGAAAGGAGGAAGACATAAACATTTTTATCTGTATTAATGTGGACATGGGGAGGGTGTCATTTTACATAATTTAAGCAAATGCAACATTAACACAGCTGACAACACTCTCATCTAAGAAACAGGTACATTGAGATGTGAATTATCATTAAAAAGGTAGAAACGGCTTATGTTCTGATCAGTCTCTTTTATATTGCACTCTTTCTTTGACATTGGCTGCTGTACAATTACTTCTTCATCTGCTGACAATAAAACCTTTTTACACTTGTTTTCTTCTCTGCTTGTCATATTAGGTGTGATTCAATTTATTGAGATTACACTTTGTTATTTGTTAGCAGAAGCTGATGACTGGAATTTGCATGGCTCTAATTCACAATCATCAAACATCAGTGAATAAATGAATAAATAAAATCTGATAAGCTCCATCATTATCCCTCAGCAGCAACAGAGGAAAAACCAAGTGTTTGTGTCACCATCCAAAAATCATTTTTTTCCTCCATTGAGATTGAATTGTGTGATATTATCATTTGCCCCAAGAGTGATGTACTGCAGAGAACAGTTGCCCCCCCCCGCAGAGAGCTCTCCTTTAATGTGGTGGCTGTAACCAGGGAGCTGTCACAACTAATCTCCTATCATCACTTCTCATCACCTCCCCAGTCCAAGAAAATGATATCCAGGTAAAGATTACTCCTTGCTGCTCTGCTTTTTTTCCTTCTCTCTCCTAACCTGTGAAACAATTTTCTCTGACAGGGCTGCAGAGTGAGCTAGGTGCTATTTTGATATTAGCATATATATCACCAGTTATGCAGAATAGGCCATCCAGTCTGAGACAAGAGCCTGTCTGGGTGTCAAGGCCAGCTCTGTATTTAGCTTCGATCATACGACAGCAGAGCTGATCCACCCTGAAAACAACAACCTAGCCTCATTCTTCTCTGCTGATATGCCAAAAGTTTCTATCTTTTCAAGTCCTTTTCTCTTTTATTGAGTTCTAAAAATCTAATTTTCTTCAAACAAGTGGAAAAAATTATTGGTTGTATTGGTTGTATTGGTAGCTGTAATCATTACCCCTGTCAATCAATAACCCTGCAATGAGCTAATACTGCAGCTTCACTGTAAGAAATTCTAGTTTATTACACTTTCTGAACATTATAACCTAAATGACAGGAGGATTTATTGAAGAACCTTTAGCTGGGTGTACCTAGTAAACTGGCAACTGATTCTATATCCATGTTTTTGTTTTTGTAAAGCATATGAATTGAAACATATGACGCACAGCACAGGAGATTATGTCTATTTTTCATTTTGTAATAACTAGGGCCAAATATCCTGTAGTATCATATAGGGATTTCCCATTAGTCCTGGTTGGTCCACTTCAGCCACACAGAACTGAGCCAAACTGTGATGACATGTGTTTCCACTACAGCCACACTGCAGGAGACAGCTGTGCTGAGCAGCACTGCTGTCTTAAGGGTGGGTGTGTTTTGTGTGGTGTATGTATATCTGTGCTTTTATTGTGTTTTGAGAGAAGCCAAAGACAAATTTCCATCTTAAGTGGACAATAAAGTCAATCATTTAACCAATCAGATCTTGTTGCTTTTGTAGCTTCTACCTGAGTCTCTGGAGTTTGGAGTTTAGTTACATCCCTGTCTTTCTGTCCTTCTTTTTCCTGTTTACTGATCATTTTCAGCTGTATTGGAGCTGTGCTGAGTTACTGCTAATGCAAACTGAACCTTTCCTGCTGTTATAGGAAGTTATAGGAAATTTAATGTGCTTATCACTGAGTGTATGGAATTTCATTAGCGGTTCAGGTAAACAACTTTACCTTCCTGTGCTGTGCAGTGTGAAAACACTCCACACTACACAAGTTTAGCTCGACTGAGCTTTTTGCAGCTCCAAGGCTCCATGCAACTAACTCCTTACAGTGGAGAAACCTTAATATACATCATTTAACATTTAGGAGACAAGGCTGCTCTATCATTGTAGTTTTCAATTCCCCACTCCAGTGTGTGTTTTATCTGGATCATGGTGATGAGTGAGGTGGCGTTGAAATGTTTCTCCACCAGGTTGGTGACTTTGTGAATGGTGCTGAATAAATCTGCCAGCTCATCCAACTGAAGGTCCTGAAAACGCTCCACTGCTCTCAGACGGTACACCAACACATCAGGTTGAAGACACATTCAAATATTTCCAACCCTGAAAACTCATCATCACTTACAAATGATCTAAAACCTCTGATAAATCAGAGTAAGTCTTAGTGTTTAATGCAATACTCTTCATACGCTTCATCATGCACAAAATATGTGTACCTGTGCAGTTATGACAGGTGGCCATGACAGAAGTGTAATAATGTTGAATAATGGATGGGAGCTTGCTTCTCTTTCTATGCTTTATTGTCTGGATTGGAACTGAATATATGTACTAGTCAGTCATAGTCCTTTAGTTAGTGAGTGCTATTCCCTCTCATATTTAGCACTTGAAAAGTGCATTACAACCACCTCTACATGTCAAACAGTCATACTGCAAATACATTCATGCAGAGGACATACTGATACACAATATCTGTATACATTGTTTGCAGTGTTACATTTTCAGTGTTAACTGACATTAACAGTGGTCAGTGTTATTTTAACACTTGATTTATCAAAACTAACACCCCTAGAGTAAATTTGAAAATGTGTGGATAATGTGGATTTTGGTTGTTGCAGGTATGTCCACATGGATGGCACAGTGGTGCTGTGGTTAGTGCTGTCACCTCACAGCAAGAAGGCTCTGGTTTGAGCCTGGGCCTTTAATGTGTGGAGTTTGCATGTTCTCTGTGCCTGTGTGGGTTCTCTCTGGGTACTTTAGCACGTTAAGTTAATTGGTGACTCTAAATATATATATATATATATATATATATACACACACACACACACACACACACACACACAATTTTAAAAGTGATAATTTAACACTGAAAAGAGTGGACACATATAGAGACTTTTCTAGTGTTAAATCTAACACTCTCTCAGTTTATCAGCCATGTCATTTGGTATGTGACAATGTGTGTTCAGGTGAATGTGAGTGTGTAGCCACTTTTTTTTTTTTTTTTTTGCAGTTTTTCATCCCTAAGTCAAAGTTTGTGTTGCTGTCCAGTTCATTAATTGCTTTCTCATCTGTTTTCCACAGATATTTTCTGTTTAGTTTTACTATTGAATGGTCACTACTTACCTTTTCTGTTACGGACTTATAAAAACTCTTTTATAAATATAGATATAAAAACAGAATACATAATATGTATATTTTGTAAAAAAATAAAAATAAATAAAAATCATCATTTTTTTGTATTGTGGCTCACAGCTGAAGTGTGAGTGAGCATTTGAAGAAAAGTGACCCATTTCATTTAATTCATAAAGGTCATGGAACATATTGAGAGGAAAGCTGTCATCTCATATCAGAACGACTGCGCACAGAAAACTAATCGAACTCAGTGACAGAAGTAAGGCACAGTGTGATGAGTGCTATGGTGGTTACAGGGTTACAGCATAGAGCAAATATCCAAAGGGTTTCAGAAACATGTTGCTTTCTGTCATGGGTCAGTTGATCAATAACAGCGGCTTAAGGGAACAAAGTGAGAAAGATTTCTCTGGAAATAACAAAATCAGAAAGAACTTTATCGATCCCTTCAAGGAAATTGCTTTTTTGCAATTGTTCAACATGCAGTTTGGATAGAAGTAAATAAGTATAGAAGCAAAAACTACTACAAAACAGTAATTATAATAAATAAAATGTGCAAAATGTACTATGTCCAGTGCAAAGCTTACCCTGATCAGCCACAACATCAAAACCACAAGACTAATATTGTTTAGGCCCCCCTCATACTGCCATAACAGCTCTGACCCATTAGGGAATGGACTTGGGACCTCTGGGGGTGTCCTGTCATGTCTGGTACCAGGACATTGGCAGTGGATCCTTTGGGTCTGTTGGTTGCGGGTGGGCTCAATGGATCTGACCTGTTTCAGATCATTCACAGATGCTCTATCAGATTGGGATCTGGAGAGTTTGGAGGCCAACTCATCACAGGCTTTGCTTACCTCATCCAGTTGGTCCTGGGAAGCAGCTAGCTCCTGGTTGCAACTGAGGAGCAACTGCTCTTGTTCTACTTTTTGAATTAGTTTTTCTTCGTCTGATGTTTGGATCCAATACAATTTCCAAGTTTTCCCAAAGGGTTAACTTGGCCTTAAACTGCAGACACAGCCATTGCTGCCATGTTTGATTCATGAGGGGCAGACATATAGGTGGCAGTTATTAGCAGGATTTTTTTTATGACTCTTAAGACAATTACACATGCGTTTTTATGTTTTGATGGGAAATAGTATGGATGATGACAATAAAGATGTATAGATGAAATAAGCATGAACCAATGAAACACACAAGCACATAAAGTAATATACCAAAGGTGCTCCCCACCCCCCAAACACAATATACAATATACACCTCACTCCTGGTTTGACGCACTGTAGTTTAATCTGAAAAGTCCTCATTTACAGAGAACCCTAATAATGACCTGAGATTATTTAAGGTTATTTCTGTCTTCAACATAGTTTCTAAAGTTCATCCAAAGGAGCTTTTGGTTAAAATGGACAAAATTAATTAAAAAAAAAAAAAAAACAAACACACAAAAAAAAATAAAAATAAAACAATGCTAGAATATTTCAATATTTCAAAAAGTGAAGCAATGAAACAACTTTCAAATACTTTGATTTCTTTCACAAATCAAAGGCAGTGAGATGGTGTTAAAATGCCGACTTGAAGAGAAAATATCAAGGCAGCAAGCAATAAAGATAAAAAAATGAAAGAGACATTAGAGTTCATTCCCCTCTCATGAAACAGCATCCTGTTGCGAGAAGATGATTACATCTTAGCATTTCATGCCACAGTGGCCTCGTCTGGGAGCCATTCATCTCAAGAGCTACAAATAGTGGCACAAATGATCGGTTTACTTTCTTTTTTTTTCTCTGTATATGTGCGGATGTATGTGTGTGTGTGTGTGTGTGTGTGTGTGTGAGCCACACTGGAATGAAATCAGATATCACACAAGCTGATATCTTTCTTTCCTCTGTGCTCCTGTGGTGATGGAACTTGCCCACATGAAAGATGAGGCAGACCGAGGCTAGAGAGTGCAGAGATGCAGACAGAGCTTGTTTACTTTGTTGCTGGATGAATAATGTCTCTCAGCAAACACATTAACCTCAACAAGTTATCCACTACTGTATACCTTGTGTGATCTGGGTATGGAGAATACAAGACAGTCTTTTCTATGCCATTCACCAAAACATAGGTTTTTTGTCACATGTCATTCAGATTCATTCAGTTATACACTCTCTACCTGCATAGTCAATGGTCACCAACTGTCTTGTAACTTTAAACCCAGCCACTCTCACCTGCCCTGCAGTAAATCTTGCCCGTCCTGCCTCCTGTCTCCAATACCTGATCAAATGGGTAGCAGATGATTGAAAATCCATATGAATTCTTTCTGAAACACATGACATGGATTGTTTTGAAGGACACTCATATATTGTCACATATTGTTCAGGTATGCAGACTTCTTATCTACCCTGAACTCTTTACTAAGCTATATGAACATCACAATGCTTATTGCAGTGTAATAAAAAAAGAAATGCCACTAAACAAACTGCTGTAGAATTATCCAATGCAAAGGAAATTCAGAAGAGACTGAGCTGCAGGACCTCGGAAAAGCTGTTGACATTCCTGGTTACAGGCCCAAACCCAATCAGAGAGTAGACTATACACAAGTCTGGCATCCTATTCACACAGTAACTTTTCACAAGGTGCCAACCCATCACTCCTTTAACTGCATGCCAAAACATGCACGGAACCTTTTAGTGTGAATCTACACACACACACACACACACACCACCTTTTTTGGGGGAGTCCCAAATGGCCTGGGTTTTTAGTGTGCCAGGGGTGGTTGATTTCATCCCCACAACTACAGTGTGGGTAAGAGATGGGAGAGCTTTCCATATGTCTCTGCCCGGGCCAATCTCATCTTCAGCTCTGAACAGGCTCTCCTCTCTGTCTCCGGCCGGCTGCTCCAGTCGGGGGGTTTGAGGGATGAGATTGAAGAGACCAAGCATTTCCATATAGTGAGAAAACCATCTGCTCATATCCCATTATTATCTGTCACAACAGTTATTTGACTGCTTTCGGCTAATTCACTCCGGGGTCGTGGTGCATGTAATAAGAACAAGGCATCGCAGATTGGTTTTACATTGCAAATGCAATCATTTCTTTGAGGGAAAACATCTGTCCCTGTGTCCCATCCACTCCCCCATCACCCCAACCCCCAGATATGCACACATCCCAACCCCACTCTGTCATTTTACATTTCAACAATGACTTTACCTGAGCCTGACCCCTTCCTCCTCTCCGTCCCTACTGTATCACACCAATTTCACACTACACACTAATTCTAATAGAGTCTGATTCTGTGGGCTGTTCACACTGGAAAATGACCAAACAAAATACAGTTGTTCAAGTATCCCAGTACTAATGTTGTAAAATGAACATGTGAAGTATATAAGGTGGTAGATTTGCTTTATTATATTGGAAATATATGATGTGGCATACTATGAATGATACATGGTATTTGTGTTTTATGCAAAAAAATTATAAAATAAGGTAGTAGATAGGTGTCAGAAAACAACAACAAATGTAACTGAGTAGCTGGCACACCTTGTACTTATTGGCTGTTGTTTCCCTCTACCTGCTGCCTGTGGGTTTATTACTGACATGAAGTTGATGGAGAAATAAATACATGATATGAACGTAGATGGACCTCTGTCTTGTTTCAAGTTTGATAAATGGACCTTGGTGACATACTACTTCTTTACAGAGTTGTTAGTGCAATACTATGTTTACTGTATGTACTGCAAAAAAAAAAAAAAAAAAAAAAACACTTCAAAAACACTTCCTACAATGCAGTTTGATAGTGTTTTTTCTTTGAACCTTTTCTTCCTGGTTACCACTGGCATTGTATCCTCAGACTTGTGAAGAGTCAACAAAGACATTATACAGCTGTTTTCACAAGCTGAGTACTACACTCTGTCAAAAGTAACCTGACCTTCATGTAAAATAGGTAGTGTTCCTTTAAGAAATTTACTTTGTCTCTTGTGTTTCTCACATGCACTCTCAGCATAAGAATCTGTGATGAAGGCAGCAGGCCTTCAAATGAATCAAAGTGCCCTTTCCATTGGCAGCTCCAAATCCTGAACGGCCAAAACAAAGAGATCCATCACTGCTGCTGCAACAACTGGCTCTTTCAGCCTGATTACAGCTGGCCTAAAATGGCCCCCATCACCTCATCATGACCTGAAAAATGACACACAGCTCCTGACATGGGTATTTATCTACACACTCTCCTTGGGCAAATAAATTGCAAATGGGTACAGTATAGTCGGAACTACACATCTGCAATTTGTGTGTTTTACGTGCATGGAAGTGGAGGGAGAAAAAGGCCAAAATGGAACATCCTCTGCATTAATAGCATCAAATTACAACAACTTTAATTTCATCTTTAAAAAAAGGAAAACTCTTTCTTTCTTTAAGTTATAAGCAAAGCCACACACTAGATCAAACTCACTTTTCTTCTAATCAGAGCTTATGAGTTACTTTTCATAAAATATTTAAGACTTTAATATAAGGCTTTCAGTCATGCTGAAAAAACATTTTGTTTTGTGCTTAATGGAATCAACTGGGTAGTCAGTGCCACCACTGCAATATAGACATCAGTGCTTTGTTCTCACTTGCACAAACACCATCAAACCCTCCCCCAACTGATAACTCTGTCAGCTCTGGAAGCACCAAATAAAACTGTCCAATTAAGAGATATGATGTGAGACAAGGATCTACATGTATTTTTTGTTGGATGTGTTAAAAACAAGAAGAAATTAATTGGTCGCAGTCTGGACTGTACAGACATTTATGGTCTGTAGTGATCTCCTGACTTGCCATGTAGAGCCACCAGCAAGTTACTTTTAGTTCTATGTGAACCTGTGGACTGAATGAAATCCATTCACACATTCACATTCCCCACAACATGAACTGACAAATCATTTCTGTCATCTTTTAACTATTCATCTAGTACCATCGTCAGATCAAAAGTTTAATTTGTCTAATACTTTGGTTTATTCTTAAACTAAGAGTTCAGACAACATGAATCAAACTCAGACAGTAGAATCAAGTGTCAAATCAGGGTTGGGTACACAAAGGTCAGTCTAAAAGATGAGACAGAGGGATCAATATTGTTGTATTGCTGTTACCATAAAGCATAAAGCATAAACAAGAAGAAACGTTCAACACAAGGTACTGAGACAAACTGAGGGGAGGAAACATGGAGACTATATACTCTTGGGGTGGGGAGGCAATTACATGCAGGTGAAACACATTAGGGAGGAGCAGGTAATCACACAGGTGGAAAACACAATAGGGCAGGAAGTGAAGAGAGACAAGAGATGAGTATTTCAAAGTAAAACAGGAAATGGTGACTGAAACACTAGGAAAAGACAAACATGAGCTCATACAACAGGATGGGTGTGACATTTATCACCTAACACCTACAATATTAATAATGTGACAATTTGTTTTTTCATGTCATGTGATCCTCTACGCATCAAGAGTAAACTGATCCATTAAATCAGTGGAGTCTCTTAGACAGACATCATATCTTCTCAAACCAAATGTTCCCTGTCGTCAGAGTAACAAAGACAGGAGAAAAATGTATCTAATCTCTGCAGCAGTGAGGTTTCCTGCAGGCCTTGTGCTCTTTAATGTCCCCTCCTCAGCTGGCTTTTGTTCACAGGCCTTACTGCTGTGTCCCCTCCCTGCTGATGGACACTGGTCTCTGGCAGGTCCTCAACCACACACACGCGCACACACACACACACACACACACACACACAGTCAGACAGCTAAAGGAGAAAATGGACTAGCATATTAACTTGCAGTGGGGCTCATGGTTGAAGTTTCTATATGCGGAGCAGCAGAGAGATAAAATGGCTTCATATAATAGTTTCTCTGAGGGATTTTTTCTTTCTCTTCCAGTTGGCAGGATAAACACAGAAGCTCAGAGTAAGGATGTCTTGAGCTGTGGAACAGCAGATGAGTAACTTTCTGATTCCTACTTAAATTAATCATCCACTGAAATAATATTATAATGCTGTAATGCAAAATCCAAAGTTAGACAACCCTGGCTCCTAAAAATCACATTTCTGTACAACTAAACTACAACAACAAATACATTTTTAAAAAATATAGCTGTTACCAGATCATGTTTTCTATTAATGTAATGAGGAAATGTTCATTTACATATTTGACAAGTCATAAATATATGGATACTGAACATTTCAGTAAAATGTTCATAGACAGTGTGTTTTTTTGTTTTTTTTTTCGTCAGGAGACCAGCGCTGCAGAAGAGAGCCTCATCAATATGGCCATACTCTTGCTCTTTCTTGAATTTCTCCAGACAGTGACCTACTCTATTCACACACTGGCTCACTCAGATATCAAATGGACTCTATACCAGAGAGCTGCAGGATAAATTCTGGTTAATAGTCCTAGTCTGACTAATTTGTATTCTCTTATGCGGCTCCGCCAGGTGATGTGTAGAAAATCTCAGGTTTGCAGTGCACGGGTGAAAGCCACTTTACTATTTACTGACTAACTATGCCGCTATGCTTGTGGGTGTTCACTGGTGCATCTGTGACAGGTGTGTGCACATTAGTTGGCCGGATCGGATCCTGACTGACTGATGAAGCAGCTGATTTCTTTGCTAGAAACATTCCTAGGCTGGTGCTGGTATGTATTTATCAATAGAAATACTGGTTAATTGTTTGCTTACCCTCCAAACAGCCCCCTTTGTTCCCCCTCAGTGTCTGACTTAACTTTCACTCATGCTGATGCAAGCCATATAAAGGCAATGTCCTTGGCCAAGTCCACTGGAAGTCCTTGCAGTGTCATCCCTGGCTCTCTCTCCCCTTACATCCTCTAATCTCTCTACTGTATGCACTCTAATATAGACAAGAATGTTCAAATGATACTTTAAAAGAAATATATCAATATATTCTTTTCTTTGACATTCATCCTAGTAGAGGACTATACAACCACTCACATGAAAGTGGGTCCGATTGCACAGAGCTGGTGCTTGTTAGATTTAAAAATAGATAACTAAAGACAGTCACCTGTAAAACATTTAGACTATTGCGCATGTGTTAAGGCCAGCATAGGGTATATGGACAGGAGGCAGTTAAGGCTCCAATAAAGAAGAAAGAGCCTGCCAGTGAGAGAAAGTTAGGACTCGAGCAAACTCAGCCGGCAGCCACCAGTCAAGGCTGACACGCAGCACGGAGAGAAGGGGAGAAGAATAAGTGCTTCCCATCATGTTCTTTTCAGAAGAACAAAGCCTCACGTTCATCGGGAGTCTGCCTCAAGCTCAAAAATGTCTACTCACTCCAACACTCGCAGCCTAAAACATACATCATTCCTGGCATCACAAAAACAACAGGGGTGGGAAAAGGAGTGAGGAGGAAGAAAATAGAATCTGAATTTCATTTCAATACAGTCTATTAAGATTTGACAGGCATTGTGCTTCTCGTCTGAGAAGATAGAGAAGAGAAGATTTCTTTCAGTTCAGTTCAGTTCAGTTCAGTAGTCTTTAGTACTGATTGGCAGTGATTAGCCAGAAAGAGCCACTCTATGAGAATATGAAGGGCATGACAGCAGTGAGAACTTCTATTGAAAAAAACATGACACCTTTAATAGAGGATGGATCAGTTTAGTTCAGGGCAGGAAGTGTCCCAACTACATGCAAGGCAATTAATGCACAGCATGAGGACAGTTCAGCTTTATTTCCTTGAGATGACAAGACACAAACCAAAACTTACCAGCGACTGGCAGCAGGTCCCACCTCAGCAGACAAAATGAATCCAAAATCAAATTGCTTCTATACAATTTATCAGGCTTAAGTGACAATTCTATGCTCACAGTATGGCATGTGGGAGGAGAAAAGCTGTTTAGCTCCCAAGTGTGTTTATACAGTGTATAAGTGTGTGATCTATGATATGGGGAGAGCCTTTAAATGAATATAAGGCCAAGCATGTTTGGTGTTATGCATCTCTATTATAAGTACACAGCCCCTCCACTGGAGGTCAGATTATTCAGGGTCTCGCCTGCACTCATAATTTATGACTGAAATATCACTCTTCCTGAGATGCAGTCAAAAGCAGAGGATAAATAATCATATGAGGAGGAGCAGCAGGGGCTTCAAATTATGCACAACCTACTTCATATTTGCCCAATAAAGACCTGTAGTTTTTGATGAAATCAATGCAGAGCACAGGTCTGGAAGCAGTGATAGTAGCTGGTAAGTCTAATGTGAGCTTATTATCTGCATTTAAATGGAATAAGTCACACTGAAATATTCCACAGGATATCTGATATTAATTAAGAGTTTGCATCTGAAACATTTCATCATTCATAGGCACTGCTGTTTTAGGATATGGCGCATTGCATTCTTGGTCTGAACCATAACCCATGGCAAACTTGCAAGCAATCATCTTATGAACTGTAATTCAGTGATGGTGACAAGTAACCTGAAACCTGTTCCAGCAGCCATATCTCTCTCAAATTACAGCAGGGAGTGGCTATTTGCCTTTAGCAAAACAGTTTTGGGGGAAATTGAATGCGTCCCTGATGTAATTAAAGCATGGTAACTGAAGCCTGACAGGTAACGTTAGTGCAAGACTGTGATCATGGTAGTGTGAGATACAATTATACACTCATCTACCACTTGTTGTTGCACATTACATTTTATGAACATTCAGCAATGTCTCGTACAGAATGTGTTTAGAATCTAAAAATCTGCTTTGCCAAATGATTTTTTTCAGGAAAAATAATTGCTACCTGGTCGATGTTCACTGATGTTCACAGGAAGTGAAAAATTTGCCTCGTAGCATACTTCACATGTCAGATTGGCTATTTCAAAATGTAATGAAGACCACTATCTTCTTAACCATAACCAAGGACTCTGAGTTGCTGAAACAGAACTATAAAAATTAATTAATTAAAAATGCTCTTCCTATCATGAGAGGATAGTGAAGGAAAACAAATGGAATACATATAGTAACCGAGAGTAACAGAGTATCACTGTGCTGAACTGTACTGACACTGAATTCTGACATTGACTATAAACAGCTAATGATGCATATGAAAATGCATGACAATGTATTAAAAAAACAAAAAAAACAAAAAAACAAAAAAACAAAAAACAAAACAAAAAAAGAACAACCTGGAGGTGCAAGGTCTAATTACATATTTTTACAGGACTTTTATATTACCCAAGGGGGCACATCTAATTAACCCATGGCTAAGTTAATATGACCTGGTAATTTACTCATAATGTGAGCATAAGTTTTGTTGCTATGGTTACCTGCAGTTTTGAGGATTGGATTGTCTCATTCACTTCATGTCTAGTGGTAGAGAACCAGAACCAAACATGACAATACTGGATCCACAGCAGATGGCCAAACTTTAAACTGGCCGAGGTGGGCTAAGCCTCAAGTGTCCAATTTCTCACGCTACCTGCCTCACACTGTTAAAAATAGAATTCCCCAACTCCTGTCAATAGCTACCACAGCCCTCATTCAATACACAGTGTCTTGGGCAAAGCCTGCCTCCACAATAATTACTTAACTGTCAGCTAGGATTAGACGGTCTTAAGCCACCTTGAGCCAATCCACAATCCAAGGGAAAAAAGCCAGGGAGATACACTGTGTCATCTCAGCACTGGGCCAGCATTGTCTGGATGGAGAGAGCAGAGAAAAGAAGACAGAAAGTCAAGGAATCATCAGGGATAATAAATACAACTCTCTTCTTCAAATCCCCATCTCAACAGGATCACACCAGGGCTTTTTGCAAAGTAAAGATGGGAGCCAGGGCTTTGATAATGCACTTCTCTGTAAGTTGAAAATGAACAAAAGACCAGAGAAACTCTATAGCTGAGGTTCTTTTTCTTAACCTGTCCCAACCATTGTCAATTTAATGATATATACCTTATGGGTTATATAATGCATTTAAGTCTATGGAGAACCATTCAGTCTCATTGCATTTTTAATTCAGTACCTGCATACAGTACAGCCTCCAGTTATACTTATTATACTAATTTTTACTTATTTTAAATTATGCTGCTTTATAAAGTACTCTGTGAGTGAGGTTATTATGATGACATGTCTAGTTTATGAGTTATATACTGTAATGTATTAGATTGTCAGGTCCCCACATACACCCATTACATCTGCACTTCAGCAAATACATTAAGGTCAGAGAGGTTTCATATGATTATTCCTCCAAAATTCAGTCCAGTCAGCATCAGGTTCATTCATCTCAATTCCCTCTGAAAATCAAGCTGCAGAGTCTGGTAATCCATCACATCATTTCTTGATGCATTCAGGAATTCCTGTAGTCTTTACTGTAGCTTCAGGTGGGGTGTTGATGTTGACTAACCTTTACATACTGTATCTTGACTTGATGAGAACTCTTTGCAAGAAAAATTGGCATTTGACGGGCAGATTAAAAAACAGCTTTTTCATGGCAAAGAACAAGGCTGAAAAAAAGAATGACTGGTTGTATTATAGTAGTCCGTCACTGTGAACCTACTACAATCTCAAGTCAGAGCTAATCAAAGTATCTTCCATTTTCCTTTCAGATTTGTCCCCTAAACATACATTGATTCTGTCAGATCAATTTAAACTCAAGGGCTCTAACATACCAACATTGGATCTAAAAAAGAAAATGCCTTAGATAGAAATTGGCAGCTTTGTCTCAGGCAATCAATTCTATCAATGTTGAACAGGCCTCTGAATCTGATATGATTAAACAAAAGAGTCAAGGATGAGGACAGGAAGAGGGAAAGGGGCAGAAATCAATATTTGTGGTAAATGCTTCCAAGAAGGATGCTGTCTTTTAGATAAGGACATCACATCACACCCACCCCTACCCCCACCCCTCTTTGTCTTCCTCTTGCTTTTTTGTCAGTCTAGCCTGGCTGTGAGATGTACAGGGACTGCCAGAGGAACAGCTGCTTTTCCGGATCACAGGGTTAAAGCAGTCAGAAAGCCTGGGACCTCAGAGACAGAGACTTGTCAAAGCAATAAACCTTGTCAGGGAACAGCAAAACCCCACAATGCTCCTCACGCACCTTCATATTTGCTACAAGCTTCAGTCTCGGTGTCCATCAAAGCTAGGAGGAGATGTTACATAGCAAGTCTGTGTGAGGACAAACGGGTAGGCACAAGAGACACAAAGTACAGAATTGAAGCTTTTATTTAGCCAAAACTTCAATCTGAGAAATACTGATAGTAAAGAACAGCACAGCTTTAGATGTAGAGTTTTAAGCCTGAATTAAAACAGAGGTCAGAAGCAGAACTTGGACTGAAAAATGAGCACACACAGACAAAGAAACACTTCTATCTGCCTGACCAAATGAAAAACTCCATGATAAACAAATCAAATATACCCTCCACAAGCTGTTTACTTGCATACTGATTTTTATCAATCAGTTAGTGATTGATTAGTCTGTTGTTGTATGTATGTATGTATGTTGTGAAATCTAATCTAATTGGCTGATATATAACTCATTTACATCAGTCATACAGTACAGACTTAGAAAAAAACACATTTTCCTTACATCAGTCGACTTCAGTGTGTGAAGACAGAGGTTCTGTTCATGTGACTGAGGGCTGGCTGCTGTCTGTGTGCTACAGTCTGCATTAGTCAGCATGATAACTATATAAGCAATGTTTGTTCTATGGAAGGTAGACATTAGTTTAGCATGGCAAAGGAATTCTGAATCTTATACTGGGGTCATAAAGCAGCAGGTGCAGGACTGCATGTATTTCATCAGATGACTTTGTAGTCATAAAACAGTCATTAAATTTATGTCGCAGTACAGCGATACAGGGGTATATAAATCAGTGGTTACTTGGTTAATGGGTAACGTGATCCTGGTTCAGTTGTCTGACAACAGAAACAGAGAAATGTGTAGATGAGAACTGGTAGATTGTGAGTTTCAGCTTCACAGTGTATTGATGATGGTGAGCAGGTGGGAGCAGAGGACAGATTTAATCATTGATCACCATGTGTTGGCTGTGATGCATGGGTTCATTTTTTTGTCATCCAAAGGAGAAGGAACAGATTTAGACATTGTCTGTTTCTGTATGGATGGAAATTGGGGGGTCTTTGTGCTGCATTCAGTGCTCTGCAGTGGACGAACTGAAATGAGACTGATGTTCTGACTCTTAGATGGTATAAAGTATATTATATATTTCCTTAACCTCCTGAGACCCTGTGTCCTCATATGAAGACATTACATATTTGGTTTTCTGCTCTGCAAATATTAGGTTGAAAGGTTTAAAGTAAAATCATGTACTTTTTGATGAACAAAAGGGCTGTAATTACAAACCAAAATACAACAGTGAGGCCACAGAAGGTAACAAGGGCTCAGCAGTTGCTACTCAAGTTAAAGAAATAAATAAAACAAATGTATAACAAAAAGACGACACCAAATCAGGAGCTAGTTTACTCATCAGTGATCAAACAAAGGCAAAGCACAAAAAAACAAACCAAAGTACAACTAGAGTAGCACAACTAATCTAAATGTGTCTAACAAAGCAACAACAACAAACAAACAAAAAAAAAACACTTTAACATAAACAGAAAAATAAACTAAATGATAAATCAGTAATAGATCTCAGATGCACAGATGTACAAGTGAGTGACTCACAAATAAAGTTTAACCAGTACAGAACGGAGCACAAGCCAGCAGCTGCTAGCTATCAGCCGCAGAACCAAGAGCCAATGGCAAACTGCTCACATCAAATCACAGCCATCGTGATTGAGGGCTTGACGACAGTTTTACACCAATTATGAAATAGCAAGCATGCTGGTCCAATCTAGTGAGGAGGCAGTCCAGTGGAAGCACAGCAGCAGGGCGGCCCTTTGCGGATCACACCAATCCTGGACAAAGGCCTGCACAGCACACTTTGCATATAAACAATACTAAACTGACAAGCCATAGAGAGAATGAGTGTGATTAACATGGCCATAGCATGCACCTTATACTTTGTTAACAAAATCACAGTGCACTCAACATTGTAAAAACAAGATGGCAGCAATCTCTGTAAACATACCATGTACAAACTAACATTTGATATAACAACAGGACATCACCATTCATGATTGATTGATGTGTTGCACTGCAGTTTTTGTACAACCATATTTAGGCAGTGAAATAAACAGTTTCATATACTGATGCCTTTATTTTGTCATACAGTAAAATAAACCCATTGTCCACATATGCTAGCTTATTTTTTTCCAAAAACTACTTCCCATTCAAAGACATGGTTTAGTTTTTATACTAATTGATCCCAAAACAGCAAGGAGAAATTACACATGCAGACAAAATCAACACTTGGGTGGAACTTTTCCTTTAACAGAACCATGTGTTAGTAGAAGCTGAGAACAAATGAACTACAGGGGGAAGACATTTTCTTGTGTCACTGAAAAAAAGTTTTTAAAAAAGAAATGAAGATGAAAGAAAACCTCCATAAATAAACAGCAGGATGTGACTGACACCAGATCAGTACTGGTAAGTCACTGGTAATCACAGCTTTGTGAAATGATTCCTGCATCCCTGTCTGATGTGCCCCCCCCCCAGGGCAGCCTGAAAGCATATCAGCAACTGCTTGCTCCTGAGAGACAGCACCACGATTTGAGGCTTTATTATTGCCCTGTTATTAGCATTACTAAAAACATGTAAAGTCATGTAGGTGTGTGTATTTCCTGTTTAACAACACATCTAAAGCCATTATTTGCTCTGGACAGTTTGACAAAATGGCTCCTGGTGCTATGTTTTTGCTCCCATCTGGTGTCTGGTCCACAATGAGCAGTTGAAGAGAACGGGAACATGGAGGAAAAATGCTGAGGTGACAATCTATAAATCTCTTTCAGGGTGAAAAATGAGTCATCTTGGTCAGCTTTCAAAAGCTTCCAAAGAAATCCATTCACATTAGTGTATGAGACATTTGCTGCGGCTGTGAGGTGATGTACTCCTGGCAACACCTCACTCCTCACAGACAGGCGGAAATGTGGAATTAACTAAAAAAGCTTTATTATTTATTTTTATTTATATTCATTCCATGTTACCACAGTAAATAACCTAAATAAACTTTTATTGACTATGACTATGTGGGTTCACGCATGCAGTGAAAGTCAGAATATACGTATCTATCTCTGTTACCAATAAATAAATATGGATACATTTGTGTTTGGTGCAGGAAGAGCTCAAACATTTTTTTGAACATGTCTGCAGTGTCTTTATGTTTAAGGTAATTGTGCTGTGTATACTGATCTACTGTTCTTGTTCACTGCTTTTTGAACAGGAGTCCACACTGTGTTCAGCCCTCAGACTCTTTTAGAGGCATATGATATAATCAATCTCAATCTCATCTCAGTAGGTTTGGGATATGTTTATGTTAGTTTAGCAGAAAGAATGATTGCAGGCAAAACGTCTTCCTGTCTCCAATAAAACAAAGTATACAGGTGATTTAAGAGAATAGAATAGAATTACTGCATGGTGGTTGTATGCATCCAGGGGATGGGCCAGTTGCAGTTGATTAATGTATGGATTGTTAAGTCAAAAACTGTGTTTATGCAGTCTTAGTGACCTTTGACCACCAAAATCTAATCAGTACATGCTTGAGTCTAAGGGAACATTTGGAAAAAATGTGAAGAAATTACCTCAAGGCATTAATGAGATATTGTATTCATGAGAATGGGATGGATATACAACCTAAAAATATAACAATTCTGTAAAAGTCACATAAAATAAATATGACCCTGTGGTTATAAGGAGGGGTTATTCCACTTTCACATCATCAATATAGGAAAATAGTGATGGAAAAGAAATCATATTTTTACAACTTGCAATTAGGGATGTAATGGTATCGTCACGAGATTGTGAGAACAAAAGTGTCTTGATACCGTCGTGGACCTGAGCAGTAACAAATGATAGGTGTACTTGGCAAATCTGTAGTTTTGTTACAGCTACAGTGGAATAGAGCAAAGGGAAATGAATAGTACAGAGATCATCAGTTCATGTGTGCCCATCATCCTTTGCACTCCACTTGCTCCCTCTCTGCTTTCAGTATATTAAGTACAACCTGGGTGGCTTCAATTTAACTCAACCTAAAGAATATCATTTGAAACATTACAGAAGTAAACTAAAGCATATGAAATATAGTTAATTCTATTTTTTCAATTGGTGTGTTCAGTGTGAATCTAGCAGGACAGCCTACATGTGTGATTCTTACAGAATGGTGTGAGCAAATGAAGTACGAGGTTGGGAAAGCAAGGACACAGCAGGTTATGTGAGAGTTAGCCCACAGAGGGCTCTAACTTGGCTGCCTCAGTTGTTTGGCCTTACTCCACAGACCTACAGGACAGGCTTGGGCCTTGCCACCTCAGAGAGAGTCACCAGGCTCAGCTGGTGGTGTCAGCCACGTCAGCTGTCCACACCATGTGATCCTAGGCACTAGCAGCCATGACCACTGTGAGCACAGCACCTAGGCAGCAGCCCCTGCATTCATTAGATGGATCCCTGCTGGGTGGAGAGCAGTGGGGTTAAAACCACATTCTGCTATGTAGAGGAAGGTTGTCTATAGTAATAATGGTTTGTTATGGGCCCTGTTGGTCATGCTCTCTCTCTCTGTGGCTAACTGGTTGTAAGTCCAATTTTGTCCACATGCAAAGTATACTGTGCAGGCCCTTGTCCAGGATTGTTGTGATCCCTTGGTGGCCCACCCCTCTGCTGCTCCTCCACTGGGCTGCCTCTGCACTGGCCTGTGCACCACTCTGGGTGGACCCTGCTATTTCGTCATTGGTACAAAACTTCTGTCAAGCCATCAATCGTGGCAGGTGTAATTCCATGTAAGCAGCTCACCTTTGTGGCACTTGGTTTCGTGGTTGCCCGCTAGCGGCTGCCGTTTTTTTTTTTTTACCTCTTTTGTTTATTACTGTTTATTACTGAATTGAAGTCCTCTATCCTTATTTATTTGAGTTGAGTAGCACCTGCTGGGCCTTTGTTAACTTCCATTGCTCCACTTTCATATTTTGCTTTGTTGTTGCAGACCTGTTGTTCATTTAAAAGTTTTGCTTTCAACCTTGTCCACCTAGTTGTTTTATGTTATTTCCCCTTCCACAGGTCAGCCATGGTTGTAACATGGATGCTATAGAATAATACAGTGGAATCCATTAACAATAGAAACCACTGACTGGAATCCCCCAGTATCATATAAATCTTAATATACATTCACTTATCATGAAAAGCCTTCTCTTTAACTTCCTTTGATTGATCATGGATTGATCAAGAGTTGTTGAGGTAAACTGTCTATTGTTGGTAAGGGCTGAGTTTTGTTTTAACACTGAAATCACACGTACTACATTTATTTACATTAACTTCACTCAGATTGTTACTGTGCCACAGTTTTCCAGGTCACAGTACAATAGCCACCTACCACTGGTCCACCTGTCCCTGTCACACTCCATGAGAGTGATTCGCTGCTCGTCACAGAAAATGAATCAAAGGCGGTGGCCCCACCTAGCCTGCTGGTTCAGACTACTTATAATATAATGACACAGGACTTATGTGACTGCTGTAGTGTGTAAATGGAACTGCCTCCTGTAGCTTTTTAATCCTTGGGCTGAAAGGGCAAGACAGACTCAAACTTCAGTGCGGTGTAATGCAAAGCCACTTGATGCAATGACTGCTTGCACAACTGAAGAAGACATACAAAAAAGGACTTGTGGATACCACTTCAGATTCACACATGAGCAATTCACTCTCTATCCTGCTGATGCTTGGAATGATTTTCAGTGAAGGCTCTTCTGTTGATGCCCTGAGGCTGGCAGCAAGATTAATTCTTCGTCAGAATACTTCAAGGTGTCAAGGTGGAGAGGGGAGTGACAAGGAGTGGAGGATGAAGGGATGCAGAGTGGGTAAGAGTAGAGAAAGAAAGACTGAATGGGGAGAGAGGCAAATTAAAAAGGACAGAAATGGGATGGAAGGAAGAAAATTTCATACAGCAGAAAATAAGATGTTTAAAATGCTCTGATGTTTTTGTGCAACATCATGTGCCAACATCTGTTTACTTGTGGATAAATTACGCTGATCACGGAAATAAGGGACAACATGATGTCTACAGAAGCATGAGCAGACAGAAATGAGCCTGTGAGTCAAACAAACATCGATTTTCATAGTTGCTGATGAACTTAGCAATTACATCAAATTAAGACCATTTATTTCAGCAGGAGTTTTCAATCTGATAATTGGTATCCTTTCACCAGCCTTTGTTCTGCTGTGTAATGGGCTTTCTCTAGGGTGGAATTAGTGCAGTTATTTGTGCTCTGTAATCTTGATGCTCACAAAGGGAAGGACTAAAGAGCTGTGGTGGTTTAATGGCAGAGGTGGGCAGGCCATGCTGGTTGTGGATACAGTGTATTTACAGTATCCAGATACAATGGGGGGCACGATGAAAAGGAATTAGAGGCACATATCCAGATATGAATGTTGTTTTATCATATTGTGTTAGTTGTGTATTGTAATCAGAATATTTGACCTGGTATTTGTGCTCTAGTCTTAACCCTAGAGGAGAGGGAGAACCGTAATGGTCACATTCATTTTTCACTGATTTCACAGGGTTTTAGACACCTTGGCTGTCTTCTGAATTTTGCTCCTGTTGATGATAACACAATGTTTTGAAAATGTGGCTGACAGGTCACGCTATTATCTAAATGTAACAGTGGTCATTAGTACACACAGTATCTGTGGACAGAAACTGATTTCTGAGCTAAAGTTAACTTCAATGACATAACACCTTTTATAGACACATACAGCCCAAAGTGCTTTACATAGCAAGACACAACAATAACTGCTACTAAATCCCTTATTACAAACTGGGCCTTATGTTTGTAGTTTTGACCATCATTTCTGTCAGTTATGATAATGCCAAAGGAAGAAGTTAGTACTGCCACACCAAGAATAAAAGATGCAGTCAGATTATTCTGCAGCATAAACATTTCCAACGTTTATCCAGTATATCCAGACCACTTTATTTAGAGACAAACCAAAAGTGACTGCTGATCCCTCATTGCACAGAAAAACTGTGTGATCACAACTTCAAATTTTAACCAGGATGCCCATCTGTACTGTGATACATGCTTGGATACTAATTTTTCTGTTTGCCTCCTTTCTCTTTTTCAAATAAATTAGGCTAATCTGTGGTTTGTTTACAACCTGTCTGGTGATGTTGCATCCATGCATTCATTAGCGGTATCACTCATCCCTTGAGGGTCGTCAGACATTGGGAGAGGTACAGAGGTGAGGTACACCCTGGATGGGTCACCAGTCTGTCACTGGAGTGATGGTGCAGATCTCAGCAATTAACTTGATGAATACTGAGCAGACTATTGTGACTCAATGTGCCAGGTCCCACCAAAGGCAGCTTCATCAAATAATATGCATGTGTTATTATTCTGATAAGTATGAGCGAATACTGGAAGATTATATTAGGATCAGGGGGAGACGAGATGGGGCTAAATTCTTAGAAGCTGAATTGCATGAAAGTCTGAAAAAAACACTCAGTCTCTCCACAATAACTGTTACCTAAACCTGCGGTATCACTGCCCTTTGTCACTTCCACTATACTCTCCTAACTATCTCCACTTCACTCCTTCATTTCTATTTCTCTGCTCACTTTCAAGTTCAAACCTAGCTGCTTGCTTTTTGCTGACCTTCCTTGTCCCATTTCATCTCAACTTACCAGTCGACACCTCTGCCTGCCCCTTGGCTTTCTGTAAACCTTGTGAATCATACAAACAGGCCTTTGAGCAGAGCAGTGAAAAATGCCTTCATGGGCAGTCTCATATTCCCAGTCTCTACTCTCAATTCCGTCAGTCCCAAAAGAGAAATATAAGAGGTGCAGAATCTTACGCTTGTGTCGGACAGAAAACTTAATCATTGTCAAAAATCAGACCAATTTCCAAGCTGGAAATTCCATTTTGATTGTTGAATTGGTCAGACACAGTATGCACTGCAACAATTATGTAGAATAATGTGAAAAAGAAAGTACAATGCTATGGTTTTAAGTATCCGGATATTGGACAAATTAAATACACCCTTACTACTTCCATAGGAATGAAGAGTAAGTAGCAGCCAGGTGCTGCTAATGGAATGTGTGTGATTAACTGATCATCGACAAGTGTGACCACCTCTAGAAAAGGAGAAGTTTGCAGTTTGCTGGTCTGGAGCATTCACCTGTGTGTTGACACAGTTCCAAGGGGGGAAGACATCAGCAATTATCTTAGAGAAGCAGTTGTTGCTGCCCATCAATCTGACGTCACAGTGTAATTGTAATTAACATGGCCAACTGTGATGTCTCAGTGTACTGACCGCAACCAATAATGACTTCATGGTGTTCTGACCACAACAGTGACGTCATAATGTACTGACCACAACCAAATCTGTTCATGTTTGTATCGAATGAGGCACTGTTCAACCCTTTACAATGGATCGTGATACCGTATCTTTCACTAATGTCCAAATCAAAGATATTTCAAGGTTTTCAACCACACTTTTTTTTTTTCTAATCAGTGACTCACTTGTTGAATACTTACTGCAAACCATACAACACCTTATGAACTTTGGCACACTTTAAAGACATTCAATTCAATTCAGTTTTATTTATATAGCGCCATATCACAACAAAAGTCATCTCAAGGCACTTTTCATATAGAGCAGGTCTAGACCATACTCTTTAAAATATGTATTTACAGAGAGAGACCAAACAAATCCCACCATGAGCAAGCACTAGGCGACAGTGGCAAGGAAAAACTAAGAGGCAGAAACCTTGAGCAGAACCAGACTCAGGGTGGGCAGCCATCTGCCTCAACCGGTTGGGTTAAGAAGGAAAGACAGAGGGGGAGAGGGGGTAGAGAATAGTGGGAGAAGAACATAGCATAACACAGGTTCCATATAAAATGTAAGGTGATGCCAATGATACAGTAGTAGTAATGATAATGACATGACATGACATGAGTGGTGTATGACATCTTAATGGAAACATAAGGAAACATATGATATCCTCTATTGTTGGCCTTGGCAGACAGAAGTCCTCCTCTAAGGTGCAACAGGGGAACATTAGGATTTACCCTGTGCTATGGCCCTCTTGCACCTGCACAGATGTATAGATTGACTCTTTATTTATTTATTTATATACATTAGTGACTATATATATACTATTAATGTGACGTTTTTTTATATATATAGAAACGTCACATTAATATACTGTGATCAAGACTATGTAAGACTACACCTGAGGCAATTAAAATATATATATATATATTTCAATACATAATTGATCATTTCCATTTGCTTATTCCATTCTCTAACTTGCTGATGATCATGGAGGTCACAGCCCATCTCATCATGCACTGGTTAAGCAGCATGGTGGACAGGTTGTCAGTCTATCACACGGCTAGAGTCTCCAGTTCACATCAGCTGGCTGTGTGTGGACTGTGGGAGGAAAACCATGAAGACACAAGGAGAACAGCCTTGCTGTGAGGTTACAGACTCTCCAATGTCAGGATTTGTTCACTGTATATACATTATGTATTCCATATTTATGAAGTTTGGGCTTTTGACAAAAGCATGAAACAGGTAACAATACAGTGATTATTTGACCTTCTTCCTACTGAGGATGATCTTTAATTTTGTCTTGTTTCGCACATTCTTCGTGAGTTGGATTGTATAGGGTCAAAAAATCATTATTTTTTAAAATATTAGTGCCAGACCAAACAACTTGGTATATGTAATCTGTGGAGTGTTTCTTAAGTGAGTGTGATTTCATGTGTACTGTGTTCAGTTTCGAGGCCTACAGTACAACCAGGACTGATGGTGTAATCATCATTAAGCATGGAAGCTATAGACGACTAAACAAGCTTGCCCTCCGAGCCATTAACTGCATTTCGGCTCTGGCAACTTCACCACAGAGCTTTCTCTACGCTTTAGGCCACACTCACCTCAAACTCTATCCACATAAGCTCTTTAGGGACTCAATTAGAGCAAAGAAAGACACCATTTGTGAAGATACAATGTATATTGGAGAGTTAATCAAGCTGCTTAATTTGCCTGGGGCCCATTACTCACTGTGGCTTTTTGTGTGGTCAAGAAGACAAAGAGAGCATGTCGCAAAAGACACAGTGCACCTGTAATCTTCCCAGGGCAGGCGAAACACAACAAACTATCTGCCAATCACATAAATTGCAACATGCTTTTTCATTAAAAGTTCAAGAAGTCTTCAGTGTTGGCAAACAGCCTCAGCACCTCCATCTGCCTGAACTGTAAACACACAACTCTTTAGCTTCACCTACACAGCGCTACATAAAACCATTTGACTTTTAAATTTAATCTAGCAGGCAACCGGTTTAAAACCGCAAACACAATTATGGTTAGAAAATGCATTCACCGATGGGTTGTCCCTCATAAATAATCACGTCCAGGAGTTAAAGTGATTAGCCTTGTGGAGATGTGTTGGCACCATGCAGTGCTTATACCCCATGGGGGAAACAAAGGGGGGTAAGATGGTTGTCAGGATCTCATTTTCTGTTTTCCACCATGTTCCACCAGTTGGAACAAGAATGAAGAGGAACCAAAACTCCCAATTTTCTCTGTTTCCACCCAACTTTGCTGCTGTCAGAAAGTCTTAATGCTAATTTCACTGGACTGTCACTGTTCCCTTATTATTCATCTACCACTTCCTTAAGAATGCTGGGTAGTGGAAACAAAATTGGGGAAAATGCAGGGATGAAGACTGTGTAAAAGTTTTTACCAGTGATTTGTTTGCTAATACTGTTTCTTTCACAGTTGAGATACATGGCTAGCTGATGTGATTTAGCCATGAGAAGGAAGCCAAACACACAGCTGTGAGGTGCCCTAACTGTCTGCTTAACACTGGAAATGTTTTCGCTTTTTGTCAAATAGCCTATTATATCCCTGCATATTTCCCCCTCTCTCCTTTTCTGATAACCTTTCTAAATTCAATAGCTGCTGATAAAAAATACAGTTGGAAATGTGTGGCAATCACACTTAGACATACAACTGCAGATTTCAAACCTGAGGCACAAACAAATTACAAGCTTTCCTCCTTCCTCATCCAAACTGCCCCAGGTAGCAAATGATGTAGAAATGATATCAAGCCGCCTGTGTGAGGAAAAAAAAGAAAAAGAGTAATACATACAGGAACAGGGGGTATTCAAACTAGCTTTATTACCTCTCAACATCATGGTGGTATCATATTTTGTGCTGGAATTGAATTAATATATAGACTTTTCTGTCCAAGTGTTTATTTTTCAGCATTTCACTGTTGTCAAGTGTGGAACTTGCAAATGAGAAAAATAATTAATATGTAATATACATACAGAGAAAGTATGCTTTTCTGTCAACTGATAAAAGCATGAATATCACCAAAATCACCAAAGGTATTTATGGCTGAATTTAATACTTAACAAGAACTGTAAAGACCAAATAGAAGAGTGTTTAAGAGCAGTTTCTGAGCAAATCATGCAGTCAAGTCCTTTTCCCATCAGGTTATTTTTGCTTTTGGTTTATTTATCTTAAAAAAAAAAAAAAAAAAAAAAAAAAAAATTGAGAGTTTTCAACTGAAGAATCAACCAGTTATGACTAATCAGAAATAAACACATAAAGAAAGTCACATCAAACAAAACATCTGTCAAACTGATAATGATGACCACTTGCCCTTGCCCCTACTGCCACCAAACCCCATTCGCTGCCATCAGCCCCCAGGACTAGCAATTCCTCTTCAATAAGTGTTTTTCTCTTATCCACCTCACTCAATCCATGTTCTGCATGTGGGTCCTTCATGAGTTCTTAGCACCCAACCCAACCACCTGACTTTGGCAGATGGGTGACGTGACTCTTCATGTTTCTTTCAAACCTTGAACTAGAGTTCAGATGCACATAATAATAATTAACATAATAATCATCATAATTAGCACACAACACATGCGCATGCATGCCTCCTTCCACACACAAACTAGTATTTCTGGGTCAATATCACTATAAAGTGCCTTTGAGACTTCCTAATTAAAAAAAAAAAAAAAAAAAAAAAAAAAATCATTCTGTTAACTAGACCATAGGCTGTTAGAAGTGCATGTTGGTCCAGACCTTTTTCTATATTCACTATAAACAGATAATGTACAAGCAAATGCCAAGATATGTCCATCCTGTCTTGGTCAAATTTAAAGAAGAGTAAATACATTTACATTGTGTAGGGATTGTAAAACATACATTTATATGTATGTTATAAGTTATATGTTATATATGTGCTATAACTGTTATAATATGTTTTAAGTTATCAGATTGTTGCAAAAACTTTGTTCACAGTGTCATGGAGGGATCGATGATGGGGTGTGTGTTCCCCACATGACAGTGCTGATGTCTGCTGGGACAACAGGTTCCAACTTTGTATAACAGCTCTGACAGACTCATCTCCTAAGTTACCAGAAGCTCTTGCATCTTTTATTTTTGCCCACATCCTGTACTTTTCTTTCTTTCCTAATTTTTGCTCAGGCTGAACATTTACAGCTCAATCAGAGCATCTGCACTCATGGCACTGAGTGAAGATCGGTCTTAGTTCCTGTTTCTGTGTTGGCTATGTTTGCATTCATGTCATGTCTAAACCGTTATTATGATTAATAGTACAATGTGCAGCCATGTTGTTCTTGTAGCAGAGTTGCAGAGGTCTCTCTACAGAAATGTGTGATCTCGGCAGAGACAGAACTATCAGAAGGCAGAGCAAGAAAGTATAATGAAAATCTGTTAGATAAGTCAGCTGCAGGTGTCTGACTGTGGAGATCTCCTCAGAGAGTGCAGGAGAAAAAAAAAAATCTCCTCATGAATGCACACAGCAATCACTGTGATTTGGCTCGCAGGCAGCAGAACCGCTCATCTCAATACATTTCAATTTCATTTAAATATATTTAAATACCTCAGTCCTAGCCTGGGGCTTACTTGCATGACTGGGACAGAGGACACATATCAATGACTAAAGAAGGAGGATGGGGACACCAGGTGACTCTGGTGTGGGCTTGATGGACAGCTTGGTGCCATGTTATAATGACATTTATTCAAGGAAATTAGAATAGATCTACATAAAGATTGATCCAGTCAGTAATTACTGCCTGAAGATGTAAGAAAAGTGCTAGAGTGCAGACTCCTGTTAACTATTAGCTAAGAAGTACATTTGTATAACAGTTTCCAGTTAACTGATATCAAACTATTGAAAGTATTCACACCTGGAACAGGGAAGAGACTTCTGTGAATATTTAATGTGAGATCACTGTGATGGCTGAAATAACACAAATTAAAACAATATACTGGAAAGAGAGATCATTTTTATGGAGAGTAAAATTTAGATTTTGTTGCATTTAATAAAAATCAACTACCAGAGGACTGCAAGTGAGTAAAATAAATAAAACGTCAAGCCCTCTGCTTTGTAAATTTTGCTTTGTTTCTATATATGTTGTGTATGTGTTGTTTTTATTATTTTAGCACTCTAGTAACAATGGACATCCAAAGCAAGAATTTCATTGTCCAGTGATTACCTTTTACTGATATCTGATTCTGCAGTTACAGTAAAAGTGCAGATTTCAGCCAGAAAGCACAACAAAGGCATCTCATGTCAATACTTCATTACAACTAATGATAATTGTGTATGGCATGAATTTGTCTGAAATGTTTCATTACGCTTTCTGTAGTGGACAGCAGGCCTGGCTTTGGTAACAAGCTGTTAGTGTTCATAGTGGGGGATATGGACAGGACTGGACAGGAAACAGAGACTAGAGGAGTCTTGTCTAACTCCAGACCAACTATTAGCTTGTCAAAGAGGTATATGATCAGCTCAGGTCAAATGGCCAGTTCTAGAAGATTAGTTCTAATGAACAAAAGGCAAACACAGGAATTAATCATAGTTACTTTTATCAAGCAAAGTAAATATGCTGATCAACAGAGATGGGACCCAAACTCGTGTACATAAATGATGCATATTCCAATCATGACTTGGAACTAGCATTTTCCATCTGAAATCATATGAAATAACTGACCAACCATTCTGTAACTCAGATCATTTTGTTGAGCAAATATTGCCATGCAATTTTGTCCAAGTCTTGTAGACCTTAAAATATAGGATTTAATTCAGTATCTGTCCTGGAACCATTCTGCCAGCTATTGACCATGTCTCATTCATCTAAACAATATATTATCATGTTTTTAGTTTATTATGATTATTATTTTTTCAGTCAAAGAACTGTTTAATTTGTATTGTTTCTTTTCTTTCTTGTGTCCTTAAGAGTCATTTGGCTGAGACACACTGGTAGAACCGCCACCTGCAGTCTGCCATGAGGAGGTTGCCAACATTAAACTGCTCTGGGTTCCAACCATGAAAGTCTCCAGTAACAACACTGCTCAAGTAGGCTATACACTTCATTACCCACTTATAACTGAAGTGATGTCAAGATAATTTCATTCATAGACACCCCAGTAGTAATATGACCGTATTGTACACAGCCTAAACCTATTCACTCCCACCATATCACATTACTCATTTTACCTGCTGTTAGTTAATCTTGTTCGTTGATATCGTTACATCTGTATTTTTATCATTTTTTTCCAAGGCGCTGGACCAGCCATGTAGAGGGACCTTCCCTTAACCCATTAAAATGGAAGAGGACCTAACCTTAACCAAACAAGACAAATGACACAAAACGGACAAAGACAAATAACTACCAGAGGTCTCCAGCCCAAACTTAAACAACCCAGCAACATAACACATACTGGGGAGGAAAAATCTGCTTGGGGATAAAAGAGAGAAAAGGACAAGGACGAAAAAGAAAACTCCCACCACTTGCTGTGGCATTCAGAGTGTGTGTGTGTGTGTGTGTGTCCCTCTCCCCCTACTACACACACAGCCTGCTCCTATCTATCCCCTCCTCCTCCTCCAAGTTATAATTGCACTCAAGTGCTGCAGAAGAGCAGGCTATAAACACCTAAAGGCCGCACATATCACCCCCACCCTAAGATGGAGAATAAAAGGAGTGCCATGGATATTATTCACATCCATTAACAGTGCAACTAGGACATTTTCTTTGCCCCTAACGTGCTTGACCTCCACACTGAAGATACTATAGGAGAAGTGACCAGCGCATTAACCTTCGACTTGTATTTTGCATTTGATTAATAAATATTAGGGGATTAAAATTGAAATGTTTAAGGGCCAAAATGACAGCAAGAGCCTCCTTTTCAATGATAGAGTGCACACGTTGATACAAACAGCATCCCTGCATCACTTGCATTTAGAGATGTAACAATATCAAAATCTCATGATACAACAATACCTCAGTAACAAATCCACAATATGATATTTCTTGGGATATTTAAAAAAAAAGGCAAATAAAGACTTGTACTAATGTATTTAACAATGAACAAGGCATTAATTTAATTTTAAAAACAGTCAGCTGGATAATAAAGTGCAAAAAAAAAAAAAAAAGTCATATTCCCCGAGGTGTAGGTAACCACAGTCTAGCACTGTCTGCATTTTTTTGTTTGTTTGTTTGTTTGTTTGTCTGTCACATTTCATGACATGGGGAAACTGATGTCAGATCTAAAAAACACTGGAGCATACACAAAGACTTCATCTCTCTCTCCCCTGCTCTGTTCTCCCTTACCTCCAACACTGGCATCCAGCAGTCTTGCTAGATTCATAGATTTGAAGAGGGAGCAAGCAGAGTGCAAAGGATGTTGGGCACGCATAAAATGATGGTCTCTGTAGTTCTCATTTCCCTACGGTCTACTCCAGCACGGCTGTAACAAAACTACAATTTTGCCCAGAAGACCCATCGTCCAGGTCCACAATGATATCAAAACAATTTTGTTCTCGCAACATTGTGAAACTGGTGATACCTTTACATCCCTGCTTGGATCAGCAAAGCCTTCATACACTCAAAAGCACACTGGCAACTATCGGACTAGTGACAGCACATTTTTGGGCTAAGGAGATTGGTGAGCAGAGCTGCAACAACAGAGACATTTTTACTAAAGTTTCTGTAATGTCTTGCCATCCCCAGAAACAGAAGCTGGGAATGACAGGAAAGCTTCCACCTTTGAATCCATCGGCACAACTTGCCCCTGAACCACAATTTTACCCAAGTACATTACAGTAACTTGGCCAAACTCACACTTCACCAGATTAAGTGTAAGGCTGATATCACACAGCCTTCCAAACACACTGCATGCAGCTGCCGAATGTGGTAATCCCATGAGCTAGAATAGACCATAATATCGCCAAGATGAGCTTCACACCCCAACAGGCCAAACAAAGCAGTGTTTACCAAACACAGGAATGTAGCAGAAGCAATACCCAGGTCAAATGGCATCATGTTGTATTGCAGGAAAGCATAAGGAATCGCAAATGCCGAAGTCTCTTTTGCCCATCATCTTTTTAACAGGTCCAGTTGTTATATAGTTGGCACTGCTGACATGATCAACACAGTCCTCAACTCAGGGAAGAGAAAAATAGTCTTCCCCTTCAAAATCCATGCAAAATTTGTCTGAGCCATCAGATTTATCAGCTAGAAGGCATGGTGAGCTCCATAAACTAGAACTAGGCTCTACAGTGCTGTTCTCCAGCACAATTAACCCTATATGCATTCTTCTTTATTGGCGGATGTTGTATTGCAGCACATGGGAAACACATCCGAAAACAGAGGAACACAGGAGTTTATTAAACTGACCACATCCTCACAATGAAACTGGGTCAAATGCAAAAAACACTCATCAAGTCTAGACAACATCTCAGAATTTTTCAACCATCCTTGGACCACAGCACTGGACACAACATCAGGCACTGCTAAGGCAGATTGTGTCCTAGCGGGATCAACACTTGAAGTGAAATTCAGTTGCTCCTTAACTCTCTGGGTGATACGCAGCAGTGAGTAATGTCAAGTTGTTTCATGACTTGAATAACAACTTGCAGTTTGTTTTACTTTAGACAAAAACTTCACCAGTGCTTTCATAACCATACATGCCATGATTTTTACGGGAAATTAACCCTTTGGGGTCCAGGCCACATTTGTCAGTGTCAGTGTACTGTATAAATTCAGTACTGCAAGATACAAGCAATGCCACATGCCATACATACAGAACTAGAATTTATAAACTTTTATTCATTTTTCAACAGAAAAAACTATGTACCAGTTTTTCTTTGTCAGTCTTTATCAATGTAGCCCAGGGTCTACAGTAACAAACAAAAGAAAAATTAAGTCTCTAACGCACACAGGCCGAAATATTTACATTTATATCTATGCGTCTACACTCATTTAATTCGCTGGTGCCATTCTGTAACACAGTTTCTGTCCAGGATAAGCCAGAGAGCTACATCCCCCACATAGTACACTTCCATGGCACAAAACCCAGAGGCTTGATAAAGGCACACAGAGAGAAAAAAAAGTCTCATACTGACCTCTGACCCTGACTGCTGACAGATTTGCCTCTTGAGCCTCACTATGTTTTGCATCAGCTCCTCTCTGCCTCTCCTGCTAATCATAGTGACCTCAACAGCCTCAACAACAGGAAGTATTTGAACTCACACGTTTCTCTAAAGTTGTAAAAGGCTAAGATTGCTGCTTCTCAACAACAAATGGAAAACTTGTGGAAATGATCTGCTCCCTGTTGTTGTTTTTGCAGCGACTGTCAAGTCAATAATGAGTCATAATCAAATATATAGCAATGAGGATGAGAAAAGTTACTTTAGTCTTTCCAGCTGATGAAAATTCCTGTTTCTGTCCAGAGGGGGAAAGTGTAAGGCAACAGGACTGACATGACTAAAGTATATTTTAACTAAAATATTCAGGATTTCTTATTGAAAAAATATTTAGTATAGATTTAGTATAGATGGGATAGATGGAGTCACACACACAAACACACACACATATATATAAATATACAATATTATGTAAGTTTAATTGTACTCTGATGTGCATATTACCAAACACATTTGCAATAAATTAAATTACTACAAAGTAAATGTCATTCAGCCAACTGTGGGGATGTTTTCCTGGGTGTCAATTGCCAGCTTTGCCTAGTTGGTGACTCATTCTTGGATTTTATGATAAGTGTCTTATTCCTATTAATTTCTTTGGAATAAAACTCTGAATTCAGGTGAATATAAATGTACCAAAGCTTGTAGAGTGGCCCAGATTTTTTCAAAAACAAAGGCAAAATTATGGGAAAGGGTGATGTTATAGGAACAGATTTTATGTATTTTATATTGTAAGATGTAGAACATGAATTGTTCAGGTTCAAGGCAAATGCTGAAACTTTCAAGCTCCCCTCACACACACTAACCTTTTTGTGCCAGTTGGCACACTTGATGAGTCCGTTGACAATCAGACTAATGAATGTTGACGCCTATCATCAGGCCTACCTTGTAGTGAGATGTTCTTGCAGCCATCTGTGTGATGCTGCTGGGTTAATAAATAAATGTGTTAGTTCAATAGCTGGGAAGGATCATGCATAATGTGCAAGATGTGTGTGTGTGGTTGAGTGTGAGGGGGATCTGGTCCATATGGGACTCCCAAAGAAACGCAGTTCTCTGTACAGTGGCTATTATCCAAAGTCCCTGAGCACTTATTTTTCTTGAGCTCCCCATCTAAAACCATCAGACCTCCCCTCCATCACAATTAGCTCATCAGCTCGCCTCCACCATTCACTTATTTACAATGCACCCAGTGCTTTCACACATCATTTATATGAATAAAATGGCCAGGCATTCTTGTTTGCTGTCACTCACTTTAATGTGTTTTGACACCGAAATCAAACATTGCTGCTCTGACTGGACCACATGCAACAAATAGTGATTACTCACAGCTCCATTTTATTTTGCCCACACTGTGCCCATGAAGACATAATGCAATGGTTGTGAAAAAAACGCTAGAGTTTTTTATCTGCTGTGAAGTGTTGCCAGTTTAACCTGGTTCACGTGCACATTTGTTCAAATATGACGAGCTGTCAAAAGCTGCTGGGGCTTTGTGTTCATTTTCTCTTCTACTGTAACTGTCCTGACCTTTGCCATTGCCTTTACCATCCATGTCTCACCTATCTGAGATCACTGTCAGTTTGGGAGAAAACCCAAGACATTTATGTACAAAACATTTTGTAGGAAACATAATTGTGACTGGGTTATGTTTTCTATTAACATAATGAGAATGTTTAAATATTTTACAAATACACTGGTACTGAACATGTGTATAAAATATTCACAGACAACATGTTTGTTTTTAACCAAAAATATCTAATTTCTCAGCAAAATATTCACTTTCTTTTACTCCAGCATAAGAATATTCAAATACGTGTATCGACTACATCATGCCCTAAAAACACTACAACTGTGTTAAGAGAGTTGTGTTAGTTGTGTTAGCTGTGTTAGAGAGGAAACACAATAAATACCTTCAAAAAGTGGCACTGCAAAATTCTATACTCCACATCAATTCACTGTGATGAATCCTAAAACAAGTGTGGGAATCCAGTGTATGTGAGAGAAAGAACAGAGAAAAGAAATAAATAATTAATCAGGTGATCACTGTCTTCCAGATAAAAGTAGCTTTGCATAGTAACTTTGACATTACAACTAGCTAGTTAGCTAGCAAACTATACCTGCATTAATAAAAGTAGCAAGCTAACTAAATCTAAGAGGAGCAAAGTGTGCAGAATGTGTTATAATGTAATGATATCAACCTACCTTTGCAAACACCAGCTAGTTTGTTCATGACTAGCACTTTTTCCTCAGTTTTATCAAGGAGATCTTAATGGATCTCTAGACTCAGAGTAGCATAGCCTAATGCTAATCATCATCATCAGTCTCATTACATATTGTTGATCCAGGCAGCCAGGCCATTGTTAGCCTCTGCTTACCACAGATCCCGCTCTACATCCACTCTCACCCCCATTTCTGGCCTGTCTGTTTTTTTTTGGCTTGCAGTTTCACTGTGCCTTCTTTGCATCTTGTCTTACCCTTTTGTTTTCTTTTTATATTATTTATTTCTATCAAACATACATAGAGGCACCCCAAAAAAAGACATGCACATACACACAGAGACGATGAATAATCTATCGCCTCATTCTATTTGATCAAGGCAATCCTTAGCAATATATCATGTATTCATCAGAGGGAATCAGTCAGAATCAGCTTCTCCATCTCCCTTGTCTTAGACAAGCTTCCACTTTGATAGATCAAACATAAACAGGCCTTGATCAACAGATAACTAATCATTAAAACCCCCATCGCTTCAAGACTGGCCCATTGCGACAGATGTTCCAAGTGTAAAATGCTCATAATCATTCAAGCCCAGTGATTTAGTGAGGGTTGGAGCAACTGCTGTGAAATCAAACTCATCATCAGAGCAATAACATCAATCTCAATGTGGGTGCACACTCATTTATAAGGGTTAATGAGAAAGAGACCAGTCATGATTCAGGCCTGCATGGTCGGTGCACAGAGTAAAACTAAAAACAGAGACACTGTGTTAGCTTTATAAAACTTTTCTGGTTTGGAATAAGACATGATCAAATGTGTATATTGTGAGTGTTGGTGTGAAGGCCTTGGCAGTCTTGCGGTCAGAGAGAAAATCTTGTGATGAACTAGTCAGCTGAAATGAAGTTTGAATAAATGTTGGACATCCAGCTGCGCTAACTCAAAGGAAACAAGACTTATCTTTGGTTTTGAAGGCTTCTAAAATCATCCAACACATTTCAACAGTTCTATTTTGACTGATGTTGACAGCCTCAAAATCATTTTGATGGTGCACTGGATTGGCCTTTGTCATTCCCACTCTGCATTCTTAATGTCTGTTCTTGCACAGTGTAACTTGGGTTGAAGTACCCAAGAAGTCTTACGGTTTTATTGTCTAAGTTTTATGGCCCTACATCACACAAGCTACCTCGTCATTGTTTCTTTCATCTACCAACCCCTTTAATGAATTCTATGTTTGTTACCGGAATGATTGACAGGCTTTCTGTACATTAGCTGCTGGCTTATAGATGTACACTGCTACCTATAACCCCTCTGACTTGGAGTCTCACAGGATTTTATGTGCCAGCATCCTCTCATTACCACTTGGTTGTGGAGGCTGCTGTTGCCACTGCTAGGGGGAAGTTACATTGTCTTGCTTTAAATGATTAGGTTAATTAAGCTATCTAAAAAGCTTTCTAAAAAGCTTTCTAAAAAAGAAAAAAAGAGCAAACTTAAGTCCACATTATGCAGCTACATCTGACAACATATCTTTTGGTCTTTGTTCTGCACTAAGCTGACATTTTCACACCATTAACAACAACTTTTTAACAACACCCTTAATTATGGATAAATCTGGAAATGCAATGACAATGACTGCTCATGGACAGGCATACAGAGTGATAATATGTGTTAAGTAGAACACTTTCTTAAGCCTATAATCTGTACTCCATCTTAACCAGGTTTCAAGGATGTGTGGGATTTGTCATTTTCATACGCAGTGAGTATGTTTGGGTATAATGGCCCTCATTCAAGCCTTATTCACATTTATATAGTTGATGAGATTCGAAGAAAAGTATCAGTGTTACATAGCATACTCAGAAACCTTGGTCAATACTTGCTGTAATAATATTTTTTATGTCTTTACATTATGGTGATAAAAGCTAGCAGCAGATTGCAGATGGCTCCATCAGATAGATTTCTATAGATGTCTGCACAGTGTACTGTCCCCTGCAGAACTATGAGCATTAGAAGTAACTGCAGTATCTGCAATTGGGCAGGTAGACACATTTGTACATGATTTCTCTCATTTCTATGTATGAATGAGTTAAAAGTGCAGGAACAGCAAAAAGACTGCATGTCTGCATTTCTACAGGATGTCCCCTAAACTGATGACTGAGACAACCAACTGCAATGAAACCTTCAAGACTCATTTTTATTTGTCTATTTTGAGAATAGAGCCAGAGAGAGGACGTTCAGCAAGTCCTTGATATTAAGGAGAAAAAAATGACAAGGAGGAGAGGAGATTGAAGTGAGGGAGAGAAAAAAAAACACAGCAAGCACATTCAAAGTCATGCTGAAGCCCTAATTGAGTTATGCAGATAGTGTATGTTGATTGAGACAGAATTTTGAGATGCTTTCCTGATGTCTCCTGGGGATTGGAACAGGGCAATATAAACAGCATTAATGGAAGGAGATGAAAAATTCTCGCACTGCTTCAGCTCTCTGGCAGGCATTTGTTTACCCAATTTGGATAGAAAGAAATCTATCATAAAAGGTGGAGTTGTTAGTCAGGATGACTCGATTCTGGATCCCTTGTAGTTCACTTCCAAGACTGGAACATGCAGACTGCGTAACTATGGCTAAACATAAATGTTAGAGTAGCCTGTCCTGGGATATTAATTAAGGTATTTTTAAGGTCAAATATATTACACATATTACATACACATATAGAATATAATGCCTTTATTGTATCATTAAAAACCATTATCATTAAAAATACCGCAAAATTTAGAGTGCCACTCTTGTAAGGTGTCACAAGCTAAAAACACATTCTCCTACATTCATCCATACATACACACTAATAAATTATGAATAAATAGTAAGTCAAATCAAAAAAGTAACAATTATATATTTCTTACATTTCCAACATATTTTATATATATATATATATATATATATATATATATATATATATATATATATATATTGTTTAGGCAAAATCACTATCATTCCTCTTCATGCCAGTGGGTTTCCATGTTTTAGACCATTTACTATGAATAATATATACTTTAAATCAGATGTAATATTTTGTAGTTTTTCCACCATTCTAAGCATCTACCAATGTCCTCTTATTTTCATATACAATGAAAATCAAGAAGAAACACTTGCAACTTGATTTGGATTGTGCAAAACATTGAACTGTTGATTTCAATTCAATTCAATTTTATTTATATAGCGCCATATCACAACAACAGTCATCTCAAGGCACTTTTCATATAGAGCAGGTCTAGACCATACTCTTTAAAATAGGTATTTACAGAGAGAGACCAACAAATCCACCAAGAGCAAGCACTAGGCGACAGTGGCAAGGAAAAACTTCCTTTTAAGAGGCAGAAACCTCGAGCAGAACCGGACTCAGGGTGGGCGGCCATCTGCCTCGACCGGTTGGGTTAAGAAGGAGAGAGAGGGGGAGAGGAGGGAGAGGGGTAGGGAATAGCGAAAGAAGAACATAGCATAACAGTCTGCAGTATTTTTGTCAAGTGTTACATTATTGTTATGTGGTAATGCAGTCCAGACCTTTCAAATCAGTCTCCATTACAATGGCTAAGGATGAAAAGAAAATGCACTCTAATGCTCACTGTGATGGATTACACAGATGAAACAAGTATAATGGTTCTCTTTATTCATTTAATGCCATATGGGCTGGCTGGAACAGGAGGAAAGATAACCTAAACATCAGAACATTTAAATTCTATTACATGAGTTATTACATACATAAATTCTATTACATGAGCATGTGTTGGGGATGGTCAAAAAAATGATAATAGATAATGACACACAAATGGTCTGCCTCTGTCATTCATGGTGTCACGCTGAACACAATGATGGATGTAGTTGGATGAAGAATGAAAAAAGATGGAAAGATGAAAAGGTAAAATCCTGCTCATTCCTCCTTAACCATGACAAGACAGGAACTGCATTGAGGAAAACAATATAAGCATATTGTGAGGGCAGAGTTAAGTGTAGATGATCCTGAGCAGAGTATGCAGATGATAGATAATATATTCCTAAGACAATAAATTACAGGTTCTACAGCAGACTCAAGAAATGCTTACCTCCAAAACTGAGTTAATAAACTGCCACAAATGAGAGGTAAAAAAAAAAAGGAATTTGCAAACAAGTGAAACATACTGATGTCCCACACACAGAAGACCACACTTCAGCAGCAGATGCCTTCCAGCTGCTCAGAGATTCAATTCCTTGGTGTAACGCTGTAATATCTGCACAACACTAGAACACCATCATTGCATTCCACTGCTGTTATCGAGGGAGGCTGATTGCCGAGGAAAACATATGGTCCTATCTTCAACACAGCAAACAGCCCAAATAAAAGCACTGCTGATAGGCACCTTCAGAAATTTACTGTACAGTCAGATCTCTGTGGATATAGGCTTTGTATATGCAAAGCTTTTTATTGGCTCTGCTGCCACCACATACAACTTTTATATGGTGGCCATGAGCACAAAGTGACAATGGTACCCTGTGAATTAAAGCCTAAAGATATGTGTAGGTGTGCTGCGTGTGATTGAGGGAGAGAAAGAAAAAAAAAAGAGGCTGCTCCATATTCTATTTTTACCAATAGAGAATTGATTTTGACAGTTAATTGAAGGCTGTGCTTATCTTGAAGCAGCTTTGTCTCCTGTATTTTTCCCACTGCAGTCATCATCTGCATATGGTATTAACTCCCACTACCTGAACATAAAACAGAGCCCAGCAAGAGATAAGCTGGCTGTTTTACTGCCACCTCACCAGAGAGAGAAAACTTTTCTCCAGTAGAGGAGAAGTAAAATTAGCATTTAAATAGCAATACATATTCTATCATCTGTCTTGATTTGATGCAATAGCAGCTGACACACAGTAAAAAACAAAAAAGCAAAAAACAAAACAAAAAATAACACAAAACAATCAAGACAAGGACAAGGGGGAAAAGAGAAGAGGAAAGAATATCTTAACCAGCAAAAAACACACTGATTTCTTCTCCTGATGTCTGCAACAGTAGTTTACTTATCAGATGCAGACACAACTGTGGCAGCAGGATTGGGTAGTTATACACCTCCAGCTCCTTGTAATAAAGTTGAAGCTGCAACACACAGATTTGAATGTTGGCGAACAGCAGCCAGAGGTAACTGCTGGACCTCTGAGGGCTTCAGTGACAGAGCTGACTCACTCCTTCAGGAAGTAAAGTGTTATCTAGACAGAGAAAATCTGAGACCGTCCTCCTGAGAAAAATAATCCTGTAAGTCATCTGTTACCTCCAGTTTTGTTTATTTCTGTATTTATTATAGAAGAGGGAATGTAACGGAATGCATGCCCCACAAAATGTTCTTCTGATCACAATTTAATTAACATTCATTTTAATAATCAGTTAATAATAAGTGTTACAGTGTTTGTGTGTGTTTTCTTCCCTCCTCCCCTGCTCCCCTGTCTTGTCTGAGCTGTTGTGAACACTCTCTGAGGTAATGTTTGGTTGAAAAGGGGTGTGTGGATCATAGGTAAATTGTAGTACCCTTCACATTATTTCACACACGTAGTTTTCTTTTGTCAGACACACCAGGTGAGTGGTTGCTGCCACCCCTTTTATTGGTTTTGGTTAAATTACTTTTTAGAGAAGTGAGTTAGGTTTTTTGCTTTGGATTTGGTTTTCAGAGGTAGGGGATAGTCAGGCCTAGGTTTTGTTGTATTTGTTTCATTTGTTTGGCACAACCTCATTGGTCTCATCCTCCTCCACATTGTTTGTGAACCTTCTGTTATCAGAGAGCAGCTGAAAAATAAATCATTTGTATTGTTACTTTTACTCAGTTTTCTTGGATGGTGTATTGCTATTCTAAGGGACGTAACAGTAAGTAATTTATCAATCATTTGAAGAAGTGAGGAATTCTTTTTTGGCTCTAGCATTTCTAATCTGTCAATTTGCTGCTCATCGCTGTTTGAAATTATCCCATTGTCATCATATCATTAATTACCTGTCATTTTGGATTATAGGTTGGTAAAAAAATAAATAAAATCATCACCTCATAATTATTATTTTTTTTAAATTGTGTAGACAAATGATTGATTAACAATGCTAATAATGGGAAAAAAGTTGGTTTCTTTCTATAGTGAAATAAACTGGAAGCCAGTAACTACTTGTGAAGTGAGAAAAATGATGATCTAAATCAGAACAGCAAGCTGCTGAACATGGGCGACAATATGCTGAACAAATGTTATGGTCCTTAAATCCACCTTCAAAAAAGAATATAAAAGATAAAACTAAACATGAAAATGTTTGAATGTTTTGCTCAAATCAAATAAATCTGTGTGAGCTCTCATACCTTCACTCTGATATGTCAGACTGAAACAGTCTGGTCCTCAGGTAAGATGAAACTCCTCTCAAAGTCTTCCCCTCACACATCTATGTTTTCCCTTTTTTTCTTCTCAATGAATACACTTAATCATGACTTTGGCACTAGAGCAGAATTATTCATGAGCTATTGAAATGAGAGCGCTGAGCCATTAATCAGATCGTAGTAACTGCCACGGATGAGGCCAGTGCCCATTAAAATGTATGTCCTTTTAATTTGGCCGTGTGGTGCTGGCAAAGTGCAGCATACATGCCTCAACCTCCCTTTAATAGTCTGTCATTTACATTCACAGGAATGGGCTAAGCTGAAAGCATGTGTAGCAGTGATGGTGATCAAGTTCAGTGATGCAGCTATTCTCTAACGTTTACTGAACATGAGCCATGATTTTGCTTATGTGGGATAATAACTGATCCTTTTAAAAGGGGCGTCAATACTGCATGCCATGTGCACCTCATCTCTGTTGATCACTGATTTGATAATACACAGTTAGACATTGTATTGAAACAAAGGATTTTAGATCTCTGCACTGACTTCCTGTCTGTCCAAAATGCATTTCTGATCTGCTGCTACATTATGAAACATCCAGACCCTTAAGGTCATCTGGGACTCTGTCCCCAGAGTAAGAACTACACCCGGAGAAGCAGTGATCAGATTTTAGGCTTCACACATCAGAGAACTGCTTCTTTAAAATCAAGGCTAAAAACCTGTTCGGTTCTCCATTGACTTTTATTAATAACAACAAATAATCACCCATTTCTTACACTGCACTCTACCTTTTACACTTGTGTTTTCAGTTGTTGTCTTAAGGTGCTTTTACAACTTGTACATCCAATCCATTTTTGACAAATAAGTATTTTTTGTTGTTGCAGCATAGTTCATCGAATGATGATAAAACTTTACAGACTAAAAAAAACAAAACAAAACAAAAAAAAAACCTCTGTACCATTAAGATGTAATGAAAAGCAACTGATATCCCTGACAACATGAATGATTTGAACTGAGAGTAAAATGATCCCAGTCTTGATCTGTTTTGAGGTCTGTGGTGAGGAGTTCCACATACTGATTTCCCTGAACAGATCATGGAGTACATAAAACAGTTTGGAGCAAAGAACAATAAACAGTCTGTAATGAGTCAATGTACTGCTGCCTTCCTCATTCAGAGTCATTCAGAGTCAAGATGGGAATCACATATACACTCCTGAGATATTTTGCTACTGAAACCCATTCAGTAAAATTATTCATTAATCTTTATATTTAACTTTCAACCTTTGAACAACATATAATGACACGAAGAACTGCATCATTCTTCTCTTCTCTTGTACATAAGTAGAGTTTTCATATTTTGCCAATCATCTGCTCAATAAAGACACATGATGAAAAGTGGCATGTACTACATGCAGAAAAGATAGAATTAAAAAGATTGTAATAAATGTTATTCACATAATATCATGTCACAAAGACAGAAAAAAAGTAGAATAGCAAAAAAGAGTTGAATAAACAACCAGACTTACTATTGTTCAATAGTGCAGGTTGACAAAGCTTCCACGTTACAGCAGAGACAGATCAATGTAGCTTTGTTCCTCAATTTTACAAGTCAGACATAAACAGGACTAAGCTGGTGTTTAATATGTGCATTGCAGTATGTTAGTTGCTTAATTGTTTATTATAGAGTGTGCATCAGGTCGAAATTACACTTAACTACATTAATTTTCAAGGTGTTACAGGGACTCAAGACCATTAAAAGAAGTGTAGATAAAAAGAGAAACAGGACAACACTAGTTTAAGTATTCTTTAGTTGTAAATGAGGTTAAATTAAAAGAACTCAGGGCCCTTACCTGACTTAAACAGGAGTGGGTGAGCTACATGCACATCGTTCATTTTCCAGCAGGCTTAAAGGCCCAAACCAGACATATAGGCAGAGTGTGGACATGTCACTATTCTGTTAGAGTGTTGATGGATATGTCAAGTGAAAAGCATCTGCCTGTTTAATGTGATGCCTCCTGACATGTAAACAAAGGAAAGGCTCTATATTGACCCCTTAGGTACCACTGGCTATTGCTCTGCTTGCCATTGTGTCTGTGTGTATATTTGTGTGTGTACATTCAGCTGTCATGTGTGCGTGTACCCGTGTGTATTATCATTGACCTTGAGTGTCATACATTCAGACTGTGATTGTGGTAAAGGGAGATAATTTGGTCAATTAACAGACTAGTATTTGAATGTAAAGTAGGGCTGTGTGATTTTGTTGAAATCAGTATCAAGATATTTAATATTCTAATATCTGTATATCACAATGCTCCACAAAGGTATGAAAAATATTGAAACATTGAAAGAATTCAAATTAATGTTCTAATACTTTTTTGTCTGAAATCATCAATTTGAACAGTCAAAATTTGTCGACAATATACTGTCTTCATAGAGACAAAGACACAAGTACAACGCAGATGCATCTAATGTCTGTCAGTGCCTGAGTGTGTTGTTACCATAAGTGGAATTTGTTCACCCATGTCTGTGCACAAAGAAGTGCCATTTGTTTTCCACCAGGCATTGCAAAACACTCCATCACCACAGAGAGACATCTCTCAGTGGACCCAGCCCACATGCTCTGCAACACAGGCAATCTGTTTAGTGAGACAAGGCATGACAGTCTTTGTGTCTGCACACGAGTGTGTGCATGCTTTCATTGCTTTTACACCTATATGTCTGAAAAATGTGAGTTTGCACAGCTAACCCTGTCTCCTAGATGTTACCTTCATATACTACTGAAATCTTAGCAATGTAATCACTAGCTAGATTATGTTAAAAGGAATTTTTTTTTTTTAAAGAATGAATGAATAGTTGAGGCGCTACATTTATTAACAGACATGGAATTATCAAGGCGAGCTGGATGGTGGTCATACCCTGTCATGGCAGAGACCAGAGTTCACATCCACAGCCCTGTCTGTGGTTTAGGTAACAAAAGCTCTTTGGTTCAGGTCATAGAAAGATGGTGGTTTAGGTTCAGGGTAAATAATCAGTTTGTGTCTGAAGTCACTTTGAACTTTTTTCTGTATTAAACCAGTCCAGGATCTTTCTCTGAACTTGAACTAGCAGCTGTGAGAGAACAGAACAAATGTCTGTGGACATTTGACCAACATGCTCAGTATCTTACTTCCCAAACACATAAACTAAGAACATTCCTTTGATATGACCATAGAAAATGTAATCCAGTTGCAAACTACATTTACTTCAAAACTTATTGGATGTTGCAAATTAATTATATACAAGTAATTACTATATAAACATTGCTGTTGCCTGTTGAGTTGAGTCTAGTGAAAGCCAGCACCACCTGAAAAAAGACATCATGTCTCTGTCAGAGCTGTACATGACATAATGGAAGCTTCATTTCAGCAGCAAGGATCTGTGACCTGTGTGAGAGTGGAGAACAATATCTGTTTACCTGCCCTATTTTATTAACACATAAAATCCTGTTCAGTGGGATGTAAATGGTCCATATATTTATATTATTACAGACAGGAAAATACTTAAAATCTGTTGTGGCTCTTAAAATGCGAACCATAACTAATGGTAACAGATCATTTTGTGGGATTGATGGCTAGATTTTGCTCCACTTTCCTCTGGTCCCTGAGCCCTGATATAAACTGCATGCATGTACTCTGTGGTAAATGGGCTAAAATGGATAAAAACACTGTGGTCTTTGACAAGAGGAACGGTGGGGAAACACAACAGCTCTAACAACATGACAGAGTTCATCCAGACAGCAGCTACAACAACATGATGAGTTCACACATGAAGCCTTCTAGCCACTCTAAGCTCCACTTAGATCATCTGCTGTCTTCTCTTCACCTGCCAAGTGGATGACAGCTCTCAGTGGACCCACTTTAACAAGGAGGGCCTTGGGGCCCGAAGGGAAAAATAAGAGATTCCAGCAGATTGCAAGTGGAACCCATGGGAAACAGCAGCTGCCTGCTTTCTTATCCCTACAGTATCCACCAGTCTCAGTCTGTAACTCTATCTGGACTGTGACGTACAAGCAAAGTTACAAGTCAAGATAAGTCTCAAGTCCAATGGGAGAGATGGGCTGGAGGGCTCTATGATTAAGTTTGTGCTTCTTTATCACCTTGGGCAAGGTTGAATAAAAGAAAAAAATAAAAAGCACACACACACACACACACACACACACACACACAGAAAGTAAAGTAAGAAAACCCCCCTGTTTTCCCAAGAGTAATCAATTAATTGTGGGAAAGTTGCCAGCAATTACTGATCAAAGGAGGAAATGAATTGCAGTCCTTAAGCTTTGAAGAAGTTTAATAAGTCACCTACATGCCTAACCGTCTACTCTGCTTATCATTTTAATTTGAGCCTTAATGAGGCACTAAGATTATCACCTCCCTCACTCAGCTCCCTGAAGAGAAAGTAAATATGGAGGACAGACATGGAGGAAAAAGAATCAGTGCTGAATGGTCACATTAAGTTACTCAGTTGCAGCAGTCTGTTTCCTCACTCCCACGTCTTCATGTTGAGTGGTTTTTGAGATAAGTCCTGTTTCACCACCACATAGATCAATGAAGTCATAGCCAGTAATGTTCCCATTAAACTTTCAGTTCTATCATCACCTTCATTAGGCTTTGAGATTTTTTCCTCAGCTCATTAGGTCTGATTTCTTGCCAAGAGCACAAAGCACATACTGTATGATGCATATGATGCATATTTTCATGATAATTCTGTAGGTCAGGTCAGAAAAGAGACAGAGCAGAAGAGAAGTCTGTTACCTCTCCAGCTGACCCTGTCATTTTCCCTCCAGAGCTGAACTCTGTTTAACCCTCAGGTGATGCTGTATTTTTCCAGCACTCGCCTCAACCGCTCTCCAGCTAATTATGGATGTCACAAACTGACGCCTGCACACGGGGAGAGCTGTTATGCTGTAAAGCAAGTAGCTGATGCTGCAAAAACATGCTGTGGCAGTGTTGAGATAGAACATGTGTTCCCCAAGAAGGTGCATTTCTGTAGGCTTCACAGTCGACTGATGCCACAGCACAGGATGTATTTCTGACAGGCAACTAGCATGGCAGACGTGCTGATAAAAGAAATTCTGTCGGGACAAATGGCACATATCAGTAGATGAAAATAACAGGGATGTGTGCATGTGACAAGCAAGAAGATGAGTTTGCCTCCCTGTTTCAGGAGTCAGCAGGAGCCCAGTGAATTGAAATGACTGTAGTGGTTCTCTGTGTTTTCAATATGCCAGAAATAACAATACTTAAAATGCTTGTATTTCTTCAACCATAGAGGCAAGAACTGATCAGAGGGGGCAGGAACATCTCAGTTTTTCCTCCCACACATTCGACAGCTTTTTGAATTATTTTGTCCGCCTGAAAGATAATGCTTCAAAGCATACAGTCCAAAGCATGTGGACACCTGAAGTTTATTTATAATTTAACATTCAGTTCCAAATCCATGGCAGTTAATGCTGCTGTAACAGCCTCTGCTCTCCTGCTCTTAGGCTTTCTACCAGATGTTGGAACCTGGCTGCAGGGGTAGCTTTCATTCAGCCACAAGAACATTAGTGATGACACTGATGAGCACTGATGTTGAATGATAAGGCCTGACTCACAGTCTGGTTTCACTTTAGATGTTGGATGGGCTTAAAGTGAGGCCATTTTTTAAAATGTTTTAATGTTTGGCTTTGTGTGTTGCTTTATTGAAACAGAACAGGGCCGTGTGTTGGCACAAATACAACTGCTGTCTATTTTTGTATGCTGAAATATTAAGATTGGAAGGGGACGGGCCTAGACCTAATAAGAAGATGATATTCAAACACACACATGTTGTACTGCTTTGGATATGTCCAGTAAATGGTCCAGGTCTTCATCTGCTCAGATAATGCTGCCCTGCCCTCACACATTAGGTTCAGTTCCACCTCCAGTGTTGAAAACTGGCCCTGGGCCCTGCATGGGGTCCCTCCCTACCCACTACAATGGCAGCAGCTGTTGGTGTGACTTCACCACCAGCCCCAGTGAAAGCATCAGGATCAGAGACAGAATACCCCCAAACATCTCAAAAGAAAGAAATATGTCAGTAAGTCAGCACCTAGAGCAAACCAGCTAACTATTGAGAGAGGGAGCAAGCTCAGAATAAGAAAAATCCTATTTTTACTTCATGATGTGCATTTAAACAATATAAATTGAGTCTGTGTTTTACTCAGATTTGCTAAACAAACAAGTTCATGTTCAGAGACATTTCAACTGTAATATAACAGAACAGATGTGTGTTTGCATCAGAACGTATGCAGACTCATGTTTGTGCCATCTGTACAATATCACAAGAGCTGCTGTAATTTCATCACACATTTTTTCAATTTAACCCTGAACTTGGTGTTTGAACATTCGCAGTAGCACAGTGATAGTTTTGTCCATCTGCTGACTCCTGTGTCCAACATTGAACATGCTTATTATCCTCTCCATGTCTCAGAGTTCATATCTTCCTAATGGTTCACAGCAACACCTCACCAGAGCACACAGCTTTTCATTCCTGGTTTCTCTGTCAGGATACTTCAGTACAAATCTCTTTGACATCTTCTACTTCTGTAGCATCAACAAACTGGACTATACAGGCATGGTTCAATGTAAGACTTTATGTAACATTTGAGAGTTCAGAGTTTATTATTGATTTCCCGTCACTGACAATGCTGACTTTGTCATCGACATAAAATATTTAACAAAGGTTATTTCATCATTAGATCTAGGGCTGAATGATTTTGGGAAAATATCTAATTGCAATTTTTCTGACAGATATATAGATATTGCAATTGTGATCATTGTTATTATTTTAACAATAAGTCAAGATTTAGTCCAGGATTGAATCTTGACTAGGCATTACCATTTAAGAGATTACCAAAGTATTAACTGGTCTACATTCTAATCCATGGATGAGAATGAAAATATACCAATCCAAAATGTATTTATTCTAAAAAAAAAAATGGTATAGAACATACATAATGAACAATAAAACAATTCTCACAAAACAAACAGCAGCACTATATTTGCTTGCCTTCTTTGCAGTGACTTTACATTCGTCATACTGCTTCCTGTGGCAATTTTTCAAATGCTGATAAATTGAGGGAGGAGATTGACAGGCACACTGAGAGCCAGTAGAGACCGCCACAGCTGATAAAACTCTAGTTGGCGTCTTGGTCATCGCTCAGTTATCTCTCTTGCCGGCCTGCTGACACTGTCATCCACTTTTAATCTGCATGTCTTTAGATTGTGGGAGGAAACACAGATGCAGAGAACATGCAAACTCCACACAGAGAAGCCCAACTGAGCCGTGCTTCGAACCCAGAACCACTGCAGCACTGCACCACTGTGCCGCCCCAGACGGAAAGTCACATTGTAGAATCTTAACAGATAAAAAGCAACATTGTGCGTTAAAACACAAAGCAGCCTCTCTCCACTGGTTGTAATGTGATTATAGCATCCTGACGGCACAGATTTGTGAGTGTGTTTTACAGAGAGACCATTCATTGTGGTCACCCCAGGTCAGATTTATGGGGTGTCGCTTTCTGTCCTTTTTAGATACTAACTTAAAAATACAAATTTTAATTTCAGATCTCACCCAAAGAAGCTTTAAATAATGTGATGATTAATCAACTCTCCCTCTGATTTCTCTACCTCACCATAATCTTTACACCAGTTTTTACTGTATAAATGCAGTTATACATCTTCCATGCAAAGTCCTAGCCCAGTAAACAGAGTCCTGAAAGTTACTTCTGGTTATCTGCATCAGGCAAAAACACTTATGCTCATTATTTTCTGGCAAAGAGCTTCTTGGGAAGTGTGGAAAACAGCGGCCTGGGCTGGTGTGAGGTAATTGACAAATGTGCATATCTCTGTAGGAGGGACTCTCCAAGTGTTGAGGAATAGTTACCCATGTGTTTCTTTTCCTGGTGGTGCAGGTTACTGCCTGTGTGTCTGAAACCTCATTAAGCATCCGCTGTCATCCTCCATCTGTTAAACAGTCAGCCAGCAGAGCTGAGCAGGGAGAGGAGGCAAGTTGTCCGCTAACTTCCTCTCCTGTCCTTCACTTTTTTCTCTCTTTCTCTCTGTTGCTCTGTACTCACTTTATAAATCTGTGGTGTCCTCTTTTATTTTCCTGCATTCCTCACTTTTTTCTTTATTTTTTATTTTATTTATTTATTTATTTTTTTACTTTCTCCACTAGCCTCTTGTTAATGGCTCTGTGGTGGGCAGCATGACTGACTGCTGTCAGTTTCTTTACTATCATAAAGACAAAAATAGTCTTTACATTCTGATTATGGCTTGCTCATAATTGTGCTCACAGCATTTCAAAGCAGCCGATTCTCTGCAAAATTTACATTTTAAAGTGAACAGTAGAGACACTTGTGGGTTTTGATCTGGTACCAACACCAGGCCAGGATCTCTATCCATACTATTTTTTGTTAAAGCCGCTCATGTAGTGTGATGTAAGGGAGAGAAATGTCCAATGATTCACTATTAACAGGCAAACTTTTATCAAGTTTAATCACTGCCAAATAATTTGTCAAACATGAGCCATCTTTTTTTTAATATTCTCGCTTGATTACATGATCAGTGCAGCGGTAAAATATATCCTACCTCACTGACCTACCACTCCATCTTTTTATAATCATGTAATATAACAGAATAATAAAACTGGCTGGTGAACCAGAAGTGTGTTTAAGTCAGGTTCCAGTGTTGTGTTTTGAATTTGACTTGAATACATGTTATGAGGTTATATCAAACTGATCAGTTTAAACAAACTTATATTTGACTGTTAATTACTTCAGTTAAGATGCCACATGCCTTTCAATTTCTACCCGATTCACACTCCGTAAACACTGCAAAGGCTAATGTCATGGACAGTCTGCCTGTGAGCTTCGGCACAGAGGGTGTCACTCTGTGTTCATAGGTTATGATGGTGCTGAGATGAGGATTCAATGATCCAGCACAAAAAAAAAAAAAAAAAAAAAAAAAAGGAAGAAGTAGTAAGAAGAAGTAAGAAACAGGGAGGGAGTCCAGTTTTAGTGCTCTAACAGGATAAAGTCTTCATGAATATATTTACGTGCAACAGCAGCAGAGATGTAAATATTGCTGCACTGAGTAGAGTGTTCATGTGCCCACTGACACTCATATCCATGCTCAGAACAAGACTCTGTTTCAGTACTATTGATACTTTGGGGACCGATCAGGCAACTGTTACTGTGGACAAAGGAGTCTCTTCACTTACACATAACGATCTGTTCTCACTTCTGTCTTATTCTCCTTCTAGCCAGTGAGATGAGTAACAGCAGAGAGAATACAGACAGACAGAGAGAGGTGGAGGTGGAGAGATAGATAGATAGCCCAGTATTCCTCCTCCCGCTTGTCTGAATGGGGTGTAAATAGACAGGGTCAGCAGCTGGGGTCAGAGTTTCCAATGAGAGTTGATCTCCAGAGGCTTCCGCCTCGGGGACTCTGAGTTCCATCAACCTCGGGCCCCTTCTATGCACCGCCAGCTGCCCCCGTGCCCCTCCAAACTTTTTAATGAGGCAGTTAGTCGTGTAGCAGTGGCCTTTCAGTGACGTTCGCTGACCGAGCACTCTGATGAAAGAGAATATTGATAAAGCTGTCAGGAGGGAAAGCTCTACCCGACACACTGTGCGTGGATGTGTGTGTGTGTAGTCAGCCTTAATAATTCCCTCCCTGAAAGCGGTGGTCTGTCTGTCAGTTCCCACCAAAACAAAAATAAACAGCACTTACAGAGATAATGAAAGTCTGGCAGCTTCTTCTTGTGTTTTCAGTGTAAATGAGATCAGTGTAGTGAGACCATTATCCCTGTACTGAAAAAGAAAAAGTGAATTCCTAAGGAACATCCACTAATATGTTCATAAACAAATACTGTTGATCACTGCTCATCACCTTTACATGCATATGTAGAAATGGTGAGGTACTGATATGATCGTGGTTACCAAAGATAATGTTTGACTTGAAAAATGATGATTGTGATATTTTTCATCATTTTTTCTGTCATGTCTTTGACACCACAAAAGGAAGCTGAGCTGACCCTTTATCCAGTTGCATCAACATAATAGTAGCTTTAACTATAACACTCTTGTGTGCTGATATTAAAGAAATAATTACCTAAGAAGTGATGTCAGTGAAAACCCTGTTTCAAACAACTAAACTACAATAGCAAATGTGTTTTAAAGGAAATATCATTTCCAACCAGATCATGTTTTCTAATTAATACCATGAGAAAATGTCCATTTACATATTTGACAAGTCACAAATATGTTGACACTGAATGTTCACACACAAGGTGTTTGTCGTCTGTGAAAATATCTGATCTCTCAGCATATCCTCCACTTGTAGTGACTTCTGTTTTATTCATCTATTTTCTGGTTCTGTTTGGACTCATATCCAGGACTGTGGATACGAACTCCGGTCTCTGTGACAGTCGTGTGCTTTGTACACCCACCCTACAAAAAAATATGCCGCCTCTGAACATAATTCAGCTGGTAACTACATTTTGTTTAGTTGTACAGAAATGTCACAGGAGACAGGGTTGCAGTAAACATTCTGTAGACACATTCAACATGAACATTTTATCAGATGCAATGAAGAAAACTTTAGGCAACATTTGAAAAACTGAAAAAAAATTTGCACATGAATCCAAATCAGAGGAGATAAGGTTGGACTGTTATGCTATCTCTATCTCAGCTGCTCTGTTCTTACCAGTGCTGTGAGAAGGTGGCCTGGAGCTAATCAGGTTTTGCTCCTCTTATATTTTTATCTGATCTCAGCTATAGAATGTGTTGACAGAGATTGCAGCCATCTTGTTTTTACACTGATGAGTGCATTGCGATTTTGTTAAAATTAGACTGCACAAAAAAGCGTCAACAAGGACAGCAAGTCTAAGTGTCATGCTCTCTCCTGTGTTGGGCTACCCTCCTGTGTTGTTGAACTTTTGCCTTTTGTGTTTTGGACCTTTCCCATTCCTCTGTGGATTTTTGTTGCTGGACATGTACCTTCACCAACTGCACCTTTTCAGTGACCTGTTGTTCCTTTTGTAAGAATAAATTATTGAACTGCTGTAGCCTTTTCCCTTTTGTTTGCACTTGGGTCCTTCTCCTGCATCCCCTAGTTCCTAAACATGACACTAAATTTGGTAAAATTAAGTATAAGGTGCAGAAAACCCAAAATGATATCCCCATATGAGGATGCAAGGTCTCAGGAGGTTAAAATGGGACCTAATAGAAGATACATGATATTATGATGGTGGCAGGGTGGTGCAGTGGTTAGCACTGTCACCTCACAGCAAGAATGTTCCGTGAGTTTGCGTATTCTCCCTGTGCTTGCATGGGCTCTCTCTGGGTACTCTGGCTTCCTGCCTCAGTCCAAAAACATGACTTTAAATTGCCCGTAGCTGTGAACGGTTGTTTGTCTATACGTGTTGGCCCTGCGATGGACTGGCGATCCATAAAGGGTATACCCCGCCTCTGTCAGCTCCAGCCCCCATCACCCCCCACGACCCTTAACAGATAAGCTATATAGATAATGACTGAATGATTAACCTTATGATGTGACTGGAAAAAAAAAAAAAAATCTCCATTTTGTTCTAACAAACCTACTGTGTCTTGTTAACACAAAACATTTAAAGTAATTCATAATAGGTAAGGCTGGATTTTTCATCTAAAAAGTGTAAAATCACAAAAGGAGGAAAGTCCCAAACCGCAAGAAATAAATAGTATAATACTTAAAATAAATCAGAAATAACCTATTTAGGTTTTCAGTAAGAGTCTGCTCTTGTTTTCATTGACGATCCTTCATAACGTCAGAGACGTGAGATTATTGAGACTGAGCTAAAACCTGATGAAGTCTCACACCACTGTTGTTAGTGCCGAGTTAACGTGACATCTCCTGCTGGTTGGTTGTCACATGTTATTTTAACAGCCATGCTTATATATTAGCAGCACTGATCAGCACTGTGCTGTTGTGGAAGGAAGAAACCATTAATAATTCAGGGCTGAACCGTCTGTTGGCCCGCTGGGAACTATCAGATTTGAGAGCAGATGACAACTCCCGGCAGGTATTAAAGATGGTATCTAGACTATAAGTGCCTGGTATGCTAGCTAAGGCTCCTACGTGAGTGCATACATGTGTGTATGTGGCACAAATGAGCCCACCTCCCCAACCCCCCCACCTCACACACACACACAGAGTTCCATGTGGACTAGGATTACAGATGAAGCAGGTGAGAGGTAGGGAAGATCACAGGGAGCAGGTGGATTTATCAGCTGTATTAAGAACACTGATAGGAGATAGATAGAGGCTTTTGTGCTCAGTGGGTGAGGACGTGAGGATCAGATTTGACACCAGGCTGATGTCTTCAAAAGCTTCATGGAAATGACAAGGCTGGCTCTGACTTGACTCACTGCTCTGCATGTTATGCCGTCAAGGTGTGTTCAGATGCTGCTCTGATACTTTACACAGTCAGTAATGACAATGAAAGAGTTTTCATCATTTTACACTTGGTAGCTCCAGTGAGATAATGTGAGGTGAAGACAGTAAGACAGTGGAGAAAGGTAAAAAAAAAAAAAAGTCCCTTTTTTCTAAAACAAAGAAATCTTTACATAAAGTTACAGTGACTTTTGGACTCAGTTTACCAAGCCTGTGTTGCTGTTGAGTTAACTGGAATTATAGGTCACATGAGGAGGTCTACATAAGATGAATTAAAACAACAGGCAGTAGGAAAGGGAAACCAGTCATGTTCCAGAAGACTATTTTAATAATGTAAAAAACAAAACAACAAAAACGCACCCTTGGAACACAGCATTACTCAACAGTAATGAGTAATGCTCATTAACCATCCACTTCTTCTTATTTAATATTTATGTTTTTTTTTATGTAAAATATTTAATCACAAGCCCATCACAGCTTAAGCATCAGAAAGTTGCTGTTAGTTCTGACATGTCTATAACATCAGCAGGACAGAGAGGACCAGAGATTACAGCGAAAGTTCAGATGACATTAGAAAAAAGTGTTGTTGAATATCATGTACTGCACATTCGTATGCTGTGTGAGAGAGTGTAGCAGAGATTTTTCTACATTTATCTTCTGGCATGAAATAAAGATGGTGTTCACTGTTCCAGAATAATAAAAAAAATGGACAAAAACGAAACAGACTTCCAGGTCTAGCTTTGACCTTTGACCTTTGGACCTCAGTGGTTAATTGTAGGAATTCTGCATATAACAGAGTAGAGAGGCAGTGCTACATAATTAAACATGCTTCATTTGGTTGGGTATGCCACAAAGTCATTTTACAAAAAAAGTCATTTTACTCATTTTTCAAAACTACAGGAAGGACTATTGGCTGCTTTGTGTGACTGATGGAACTGGTGAAGTCTCCATGACCAACTTTAATTAACCTCTTCATACACTGTTTCCAGGGTGATGGTCTCAGAGTGATGGAGACACTCCCACCAGTAAATGGTGACAACGTTTTCCATACAGTGACAGAGATGAAGACAGGCTGTGTTCAGATCACTGTTACTGTTATAGTAATTTAAAGCCATGATTTGGTGAGTTAGAGTTAGCTGGTGCTATAATGTGTTCCACAGCACAGTGTAGCAGAGATGAGAGGGACCCCTCTGTGGCAGGTAAAAGCATTAATACTTGTACTTGAGTGCTAGCACCTGTCTACCCACTCAACATATGGTGACCTGATTTAAACTCTAAACAATACATGACATATTTTACATCAGTACAGTATGTGTTTTGTTTCTGTGACTCCAGCCATCAGATGAATACAGCAGAGTTAAAGTATCTTACAACAACCTACTACACTTAAGACTCAGAATCTCAAAACTGTATTTTGATTCTTGAGCAAATGGTCGTATTCCCTTCACACCTCAGCTTTATCCAAACAATGTTTTATAAAATCCTACATCTCTGAACGCCATATGGGGACTGTTCTCATAATCCACTATTCACAGAAATGATATTAAAAAATAAGAATGGAAATGTGATATTATTCATCGAGAGACATAATGCATGCACTGAGACGTTGAGAGCTGACATGTCAAAAAAATTCAATACAATTTCAGGGGTAAAAGGGATTAGTTGAGAATGGATGTTCCAGCAGGAGACCAATCTGACCGGGAGCATCTAGCTCCCTGCTCTTACACATCTCCCCATTCCAAAAGTCATTTTCACTTCCAGAGCAGGATGCATAATGTATGACAGGGTTAATCAACTTGAAACAAGGAAGGGAGGGAGCAATTTAGCTAGAACAGCCTGCCCTCTATAGGCCAGCTCTCCTCCTTTCATCACTATTCATCTGGGTTTTCTCTCCATCTCCTGTCATCTTTGCACACTCTCTTCTCTCCCTCCACTCAACACCCCCCACCACCACCACACACACACACATACACCGCTTCACAAAACAAACTGTCCTGACCTCCAAACACCAGGAGGTGGTCTACAAAGGAACCCCAGCACCCATCAATCTCCATGTTCTTCTACAGCCACAAATTATTTGTATTGTCTCAGTCAATTACTTTCCCATTCATCTTATGTGGCTGGGTTGTGGCACTTCTCTGTGTGTGTGAGTGTGTGTGTGTGTGTGTGTGTGTTTATACACCAATACAGGACTGCAGAGAGCACATATACATACATTGTTTGTTTATTAGGAATACCTAGGTAAGGTTAATACAATCTAATCCAGCAGTCCTGTATAAATCCTCCCTCATGAAGTTTCTAATGTTCAGTTTGTGTTGAAACTAAAGAGGTGATGATTCAACTGTATCATCATTATGGAAGAGGTGGTTTATGCTGCCATTTAAGTGTTATACAGAAAGAGGTCTCTGTTATGTAACCTACCCTCATCCACAATGAAGTGGACAAAATATAAGAAACATAACTGCTACATATGGCCCAAAATGTTTTGTTCAGAACCACAGAGCAGGAGAGATCCGGGGGAGGTCTGGGAGAGAGACAGCAAAGACTGACAGGTTGCAGGTGAGTGGCAAGGAGGGGGGGGTATGGAGACTGGAAGCTAGGAACAGGTGAGTGGTGTGGTGGGGTCACAGCAGTAAAGACAGGTAAGCACAGCAAAGACAGGGAGCAGCAGCAGACGAGGTGAATACTGAGAGAGTACAAATGACACAAAAAACACTGGGAAGAAATTCAGCTGCAAAACACCAGCGAATCTGAGGAGCCAAAGTGTGATACCAGAAAGCAGGTAGAGAAATCTGGTGAAGAGTGGGTGGGGAGCTAGGGTTCTTATACTGAGCAAGCTTGATTGGTAATAGAAAGCAGGTGAGCCACACCTCTGCAGAGAGCACACACACACACACACACACACACACACACACACACACACACACACACACACACACACACACACACACACTCACAAACACACACACACACACAAATTTTGAAATAATTGAGCGCAGCATTGTAGGTTCTCTCTGTGCTGGTGCTCAGTGTGAAAGGCGATAGAAAAAGAAATCAGTTTTATTGTTTATGACTACACACCATCCTCCTCAGACTGCTGCAGGGGAGCAGAAACAAAGAGTTGAACACACACACACACACACACACACACACAGAGAGAGAGAGAGAGAGAGAAAGAGAGAGAAAGAGGGGAAAAAAAAGAAAAATAGCCAGGCTGGGGACTAGAATTGATCTGACGTGGGGCCCCGGGGCCATGCTATGACGAGGTTTGCAGTAGCTGGGAGAGGTTTGATGGGAAAGGGGGGAGTGTTCATCACCGCAGAAGTAGAGCCATCATCCTCCTGGAAGGAGGAGTGTTACATTACTGACTGCCAATACTGTCAGTAAATAAAGCTGTTCCCTAGAATACCTCTCCTCCATGGACAAAGCTGTAATATCCTGCCATGCACAGCAAAGTAAACAAAAAACTGATGTTGGAAGAAAAGCAGGAAAACCCACAGCCTGTCAACATGTTAAGATATTGAAGCTTCTGTTGGAGAGAGGATTCCTTTTAGATGTGCCACATACTAAACTCCAATCATCCCAACAACAACATGTGGAATACAGAGGGAGGAAAAATGTGTTCATAAAAACCTCTACCTTTTTGTTGTAAATAAAACTTTCGTATATTATTAGTAGCAGTGACAGTGAATAAGACTAAAGGCCCAGAAGCTGGTATGTTGATTACACCCCTTGATACAAAAGTTCTCAAAAGAGCAAACATCCTGTTCCTGGAGCCTTACTGAAGACACACTGAAGATCTAACATTTCTGGCACTTGACCAACACTAAGGACTAACCTGACTCTGTGGAAGCAGAAATGCGTCATAGGGAATATGAATTATCCACTGTGTAAAGCGAACATATGTTCCTAAGAACGCTGCTAGAACAAACATCAGAGATGGGGCAAAACGTAAAGACTTCATCCTCTGTGGATAATAACTGTGATGAGTGATAAGCCGTTTAATGGCCAATTAGATCTTGTCTTCTATGAAACTGTTTTTCATTCCTGTGACTTGATGAGAGAAAGGCAAAAGGCTACCAAAATCATTAGGAATCATGAGCACTTTATTAGGAACACCTGTGCACCTGCTTATTCAGACAATTTTCCAAACAGCCAATCATTTAGCACCAGTCCAATGTATAAAATCCTGCAGATCCAAGTCAGGAGCTCCAGTTAATGTTCACATCCAACACCAGGATGGGAAAAATGTGATCTCAGTGACTTTGTACCATGACATGATTGTTGGTGGTTGGTTTGAATGTTTCTGAAACTGCTCATCTCCTGGGATTTTCACATCCCAGTTCAGAGAAGTTAAAGGTCAGAGGTCATGGTCAGACTGGTTGGAGCTGACAGAAAGGCTACAGTAACTCAGATAACCACTCTGTACAACTGTTGTGAACAGAAAACCCCTCCAACCTTGAGGTGGATTGGCTACAACAGCAGAAGACCATGTCAGGTTCCATTCCTGTCAGCCAAGAAGAGGAATCTAAGGCTGCAGTGGACACAGGCTCACCCAAACTGGACAACTGAAGACTGGAAAACCTTGTCAGGATTTCTCAGGTATGCAGGGTCAGCAAATCTGCAGAAATGATTTGATGCAGTCATGACACCATGGAAAAGAATCTCAAGGGAAGGTGGAATCCATGACATGAAGAACAGAGTGCAGCGGCTGCCTCACTTGTTGTGCACTTGAATATGATAATGTTAAGCAGTCACATGACCAGAGGACTCTGTATCAGGCTGGTAAACTCCCCCTGACTGAAAGTGTCTGTTTCCACTCTCCTTTTTTCATACACATTATAAATAAAAATGAATGTTCTGGTGGCTTCTCTCCACGGGATTATAGTACCTTTCATGTTATTTTGATAACTTGTTTTGATGTTCTTTGTAGTAAAATGAAATAATCTCAATGAAAATGTGTCACTTTCAGCCCATTTAATGTAAATGCCCCTGGGCTGGATAAATATAGCTATTTGTTTTTGTTACAACAACAGGGGGGAATTAGAATGAGAACTGTTTAAATGTACTGCATAGCCTGAATAGATTTAAGTTTGGTGGAGTTAAGCCTAACCAGGAAGCACTTCTGCAAAATGTAATGCTGATCAGCAATTTCATTTGCAGCTTTAATGTTCATCTTTGTTTAGATGTCATGAAAAGTATGTAGATCAACCAGTCACATTGTGGATGTTGTTTGATCATCTGACAGTTTCCACCTTCATCTATCTCAGGCAGAATGGAATATAACAGAAATGGACATTTACCAGACTTTAAGTAAAATATGCAATACCACTGCATTATGGGAAATAAATAAATATAAAACAGGATTTGACCCGTGCAAGATTCTGCTCCAAAGACACAAACTCACATGTGAAATGTTTTTCACCAGCATGTTTTGTTTGTTTACAGCATGTACCGCAGGATGGATCATTCTGTGGACATGTTTCTATGTTGATCAGCCACTGCCGCAGATGATCAACATGACTGCAAGGAGCAAACTGGAAAACGCACTGAAATAATCCTTTTCACATGGCTGAAAATATGATCTTTTAATAAAGTCCAAAATTTATTAAAAGCACTTTGATGGTGCTCAGGACTCATCCTGAGGACAGCTGCGTTAATCCACCTGATTTTACTGTAAAACTTGGAATCTGTGAGTAAAAGCTCTAAGAAAAATACAGAGCATTATTTACTATTAGTTCCTGACTGATGCTGTCCATGTGTAAAACTAAACACAGCCCCTCTCTCAGATCAGACACTTGATGAAACATGTATCATTTCTGTTGTTGTGTGATGACGTTGGATGTTTAATGAACTACACAGAAATTATCTGATTTTTTTGTAGGTGGCTCACTCAGCAGTACTGATGTTTCCGCAGAGCTCCATGTCACTAAATGACACTCATTCGGACAATATTATTGGTGATTTTTCTCACTTTCACTAAAAGATGCATTTTGATGCAGAAGATACAAAAAGTGCAGAAAACAGACAGAGGCCACACATAACTGAAAGGTGTGTTTTGATTTCGAAGAGGTCTGTACGTGTGCACCTCTGTCAAGAAAATTCCCCCAAGTATTCTCCCAAGTATTTGTGATAAGAGATGGTTTGAGTAGTTCTTAATGCAAACCCAATTTTGTGCAAAAATTGCACGACACCACCTTAACAGCATAAACACAGCCTAAACTGCGCCTCTCCTCCCACATCACTGAAAACACATCAAATCTTGCAGAGTAACTCTCTGGTCCAATTCTGTCAAAAACTAAACAGGTTAATTTCTCAGCGCAAATGCAGTGTTGTGGTTTGTTCACTTTAGTTCTGACTATATTCCTCACAGGTGCTGGTGTGACATCCCAATCCTGTCTCATGCTCCGAGGCAACATATCCTTTGAATGAATTTATTAACAGCAGTGGAGTCAGCAGGAGGTGGTTGGGGTGGATGGCGGGTGTACAAAGTGCCTGTGGTTAGTTTAAGGCCTGTCTGCTGCAGTCACTACAAGTGGATGTTGCTCTGCAAGATTGGATATTTTAGTTAACATTTTACTGATATGTTCAGGGTTAGGGTGGCTGCTTCAATTTATTTGTACAGAAATATGTCTTTAGGAGACCCCGTTGGACATCCAGGTCAGGAAAGAATAAAAATCCAGAAACAAACCTGGGCAGTCATACGAACACCTGGTGGTGCACATCATACCACCACCTGTGATGTTTCTAAGGACAGTAGAACTGCCAGTGAAGAAAATCAAAATGTGCAACTCTGTTAGTTTCAAATGATTCACAGTTTGACCTGGATTACTAACATTAACTTTACTTGTGCATGTAAACAGATTTGGTATACAAACCTTTATCCACAATACAACTTTTTGCCACAGCAAGGAAACCATGGGGATAATGAATGACATTAATAATGTGACAGAGCCATCAATAATGACACTTATCACACCTTTGCTTTTCTTGCTATGACAAAAAAGTCAAAAAAGCGTATATACTATGCCAAAACTAAGACTTTACACACTCTGATGGTAGATGAGATATATACTCTCAGAAAAATAATGTTGTCATCTATAAAAATCCAATGGAAACAGTTACCACAAAATTGTATGTAAGTACAATCCTTGTGTAAGTGCACTTAGTTAAATTCTATCATTGGTCTCTGATCATCTGACCAGTCATTTTGCCATTAGACTTTTTCTAGTGACTTTGCTGGATCCCCAGAAATTGCATCTAAGAAGGAAAAAAAAACAAAACAAAAAAAAAAACCAAAAACAAACAAACAATCAAAACACAATTACAGCTTATGCTTACCCATTCAGGTTTGATTGAATGTACATGTTCTTGTGGATGAGTATAAATTCAAACTACATACAAAGACATGAAAGAACACATACACATCTTGTCACTGGGATAAATGTATTTAGTAGAGCTCCAGCAGCTAAAAAATCAAGTAATGAGTGTCTTTGCACAAAGCACAAATAGTGTTTAAATATAGAGTTTTTTTTTATATCCTGGTGGTTGGTGAGTGACAAATGGCTAATATGACCTGTTATGTGCCTGTGCATGCTAACTAGTTGGTAATCCACCTGCCAAACCATGACCACAAACACACAGTCTGATAAGTCATGATCCAGCTTCTACCTGCTCAATGCTGGTAAGCAAACACATACTAAGCTGCTCTAATTCTCCTTAAATATTCTCTGTGGTGGCTCCCATAGTATCTATCCAAAAAGAAAGGCTACAGGCTAACTCACTGCACTGTGTTTTAAATGTCCCAGGGTGAAGCAATGCTACTTAAAGATTTCAGACATGCATGATTGAGAAGTCTTTTAAGGGAAGTTCACAGTCTGACTTCTTCTGTATTCAGTTCATGACTGGAGGGAGGGGAACACCAGAGTTCACAGCAAAGACAAGTGCTGTTTCTTAACTTGCAGCTTAAGAGCTTCATATGGGGAGGTGGGATACAGCTCTTATTACAAAAGCATGTCTGACAAAATAATCTTAAATGGAGGTGCACTTACCCCCCCCCCCTTTTTTTTTTTTTTACATGTTTCAACTGAATCTCATGGTTTTCATCAGTAGATGGAAGTTGCTGTCTTCTTTGTTTGTGGGGGAAAAAAAAGAATAAGAGAACTTTCTGGATAAAACTAGTGAGTGGACTTGAAGTTAGTTAATTTGTCGAGCTACTTTTCCAAGGTCAAGAATGAACTCTGTACAGATTCACTATAAGTCCTTTGACCTAAATCACAGCTGGTCTGACTGAGCTCAGTGCAGAACCTCTACCAGTAGCACTGGTTTTTGGTCAATGTTGTTTAAACTTGTGTTTTTTTTATTATTATTAGCAATTCCAATACCAATAGCAGAATATATGAATAGCACAATAGCAAAAAAGATAAATTGCAGAAAAAGCTGAATAGTATAAATAGCAGAAAACAGGCTTAGTAAGCATAAATGTCCAGGAAAAGCTTAACATTTTGATAGCTGAATGGTTTGTCATCGGGGTAGTCAGTAAAGTTTCACTTTGGTTCAGTGACCAGAGAAGCCTGGGATCAAACCACCAACTTTCTGATCGGGAAACACCTGCTCTACTTGGTGTGCCACATATCTCCAGTGTGTGGATTTAGAAATAAGGCTTTTTTGGTTGAGATGCAAGTATTTTCTGTGAGTGCTTGAGTAGTTGAGCATGAAAATATACAGGTTGTGTCCACACTCCAAACACAATGAGAGATATGGTGATTTAAAGATTTGGGAAGCAGAGGAGACAGTCTGCTCACCAGTTTGTATGGTAGAGAATGAGAGCCTGACTCCAACTTCCTGATTTACACCGCAAATACAAAACCTCGATGGACTTTGATATTTACATGATGAGAGGCAGGAGGGCTTTAAGCTACAATAACAACTGTAGCTGATGATGCCTTTTATGGGCGTATTGAGATAAATCTGTGCTACTAGGAGCAGTGGAGAGATTTGATTCTCCTCGCAAAAAATCACAGCTCCTCACTCTAGCTGGTCATGTGACACACTGATAAATCCTCCAAGAACCTGTAACAACCCTCACTAAAACACTGAAGCATTCACACTTATTCATATCAGTCACGACACGACTGACCACCAGAACAAACACAATGAAATAGGTCTTAGTAAACTCAACGATACCAAAAGCTTAGCACATAGGATAGAGATTGGGTTGGTGGAGGAGCTGTAGCATGCTGGCATGTCAACAAAAGAGTCAGGTCAGGTCAAGTGTTATAAAGGTGTTGTACACTTGTATGTTTGTTTGTTGTATATCTAATTTAAACCTTGCATACTCAAAAGAAGCTTACTCCATGTTCAGATCAGACCTCCAGTTTCACAGGCAACACATCTGTCACAAAAACCTGTCAGAATCAGAAAAGAGAGAGAGACTTTATTGAGCTACAAGGAAAAAAAAAAAAAAAACAAACCAAACCAAAACAAAACAGGAATCTCCATACTTAGTGAGAAATTTAGGCCTAATTCTAGTTTCATAACCAATTTCTTTTAGAATTTAATAAAAAGAATGGCTGGATGAGATGGAAGGCTGCTGATGAGATGAGAGAGAGACTACTAACTGGAATGCACTGTTAGCAGGTGTACCTTAGTAGCAGGTCATTGAGAATTGCTGACCTGAAATCAAACTCACACAGAACACATATAAGCACATGAAAGCAGCCCATAAGCCAGGATAAAAATAAAAAATACCCCAGACATGTCCTGGTCAGATATGTTCAAATAAATACTGTATTTATATGAACTAGTGGCTGCCAAGAAATTAGAAAATCTGAAACGCTGCAGCTTGCTTTTATCAGTAGTGAGCAGTAAAGTATGCAGTGCATGATTTTTAAGGGGCCAGAACAACCAAACGACCAAAAAAACAGTAAACTAAAAAATACAAACAAAAAACTCCAGGTATGTCCTTTAAACAGAGGCTAACAGTAACATTTTAATTAGTTTCACAAAGATTAGTTGTAAAAAAGTGCTATACTTCTCTGTGTTCTAAGGTCACATGTGGTTAATATCTTCTTGTTTAATTCCAGTGTAATTAGAGTAAAAATGGAGGTGTGCCACGAAGCCCTGACATTGTCTGGTCAGAGTAAATAGCCAGTCCCATCATGATGTATCTGATGACCTGTGGTGCTGCTGACAGGAAGCAGGCTTTTTAGCATGAAGTCATTACAGTGCTCTGACCCCCTCTCTAATCACGGTGACACTGTGACCTCACACCGCTGTGTCACCCAGCTCATCTACAGCCATCCAGGGTGAGCGGGTGACACACGGTCAGGGAGAACATGAGGAACTGCCAGCACACCAGCTCTCTACCAGCTGCTGACCTTGGTTAATGGCTGCACAGCCCAAACTCACACCACCAGGACGGACAGCGGCAGATGCCTGAACTGACACCAGCTCTGTGGTCATATGAGAACATTCTAATGGATAGGAATAGGGATTAGCTGTTCACAAATAATAAGTGCTGGTCTAAGCACAGACACAGAGTACAACATTTTACAGATACATTCAGCAGAGTAGCAAAGTGTGTGGATTGTACTTGGCATTAGGAACATCTCTAATATTTTTAGGTAAACATGGAATTACTCATAAAGTTTAAGAATTTAGAAACATTTAAAAACATAAGAAGTTATGTCATATAAAATGAATAATAAATATTTATCAAAATATACATTTTATTAAAAAAAAAGTTGCATTAACCAATTTACAAAAGGTCAGATGTCTTTGAGTTGTATTCTTCTATTGAAACGTGTTCAGATGACTCAACTTGTAGCCAGTCTTCACCTGTTATACATAAGGCTGTGCCTCAGGTTTCCAGCAGATCATTGCTTACTAAGTAGCACTGTGATGGTGGGGAAAAAAGGCATTAGAAGTGAAAGTGTCAGGAGTCAAATTGTTATTCTAAGCAAAGTCAAATCATGGCTAGACTAATAGTTTCGAAAGGGCCAATGCTTGGAACTCGTTTTGCAGAAACTGGATCAGTTATATCCAAATTACGATCAGGCAGACCAAAAGTGAAGATCAATATATCAAGGTTAGTTCCCTGAGAGAAAAAAAAAACAAAAAACAACAACTTCATGATGGGTACAGAATTTGCTGAAATGAAGAACACAAGACAATCAAAAGTACTGTCAAAGAGGGGCTGTCTTGAAGTGGTCTCAGAGGACAAGTAGCGGTTCTAAAACCACCTCTCAGTAGGTAAACAAGACCAAATGCTGTGTGGGCTAAGTGTACCAGTGTTTCATAGTGGATGACTGATGAATCCAAGTTTGGGATTTCTGGCAGGAACAGAAGAGTGTAAGGAGAGGAACAGGTGAGAGAATGACACTGCAGAGTATCAAACCAACTGTCAAACATGGTGGTAGGAATTTTCAAGTCTGGGAGTGTTTGCCAACTCTGGAGTTGGTCATGAAGACTCCTTCACAAGAAAATCTATCTATCTATCTATCTATCTATCTATCTATCTATCTATCTATCTATCTATCTATCTATCTGTGTAGGCTGTTGAGCAGCCTCTCATCTTGAGGGAAGAAGCAGAGGCCCTGATGTTTAACTGTAAACAGGGTCGTATATAGAAGAAAGATGCTGTCATTTTCTTGTGAAAGGCTGCTGTCTGACTGTTAATCAGTGTGATCTACAGCCAATGACGCAACAGTGACATCACTACCCAATATGATTAAAAATGAAATGATTTGATTTGCTAAAGACAAAGATGGAGAAACAATAGGATTCTGACTTTATACGCATAGGCAGAGGGCACTGTCATGACACCAAACATTAAAAAAAAAAATACTGATTTACAGAGTTTTATTGCACAGTTTTATTAGTGTAGCAGGAAAAAACAAAATAAAAAAATTGCAGTTTAATTTCAGTTGTATAAGTACCAAAACGATAACTCCAAAACCAACTTGTTTCTAATGAAATTAAAATTTATTGGAAATAAATTGAATTTTGAATTGAAGTCATATTCCTCCTTTGCTTTTCCTGTCCCTCCCATTGCATTTTCTATTACATAATATTTAAATGCTTCTATGTTTCAAATGTTTTTTTGTATAGTCCTATTTTGCCCACTACAGTTTTTGATACGTCATTTTAACATTAAAACTTCATCGGCGACATGTGTTGGTGGCTCACGTAGACATTTCACCTGTACAGGTTGACAAGTGTACACGTGCACAGATGCAAACACACACACAAACACACACAGGGATGTAACAGAGGCAAAACCACAGAGACTTTGTTCTTCCAACAACAAAGTTTGGAGATGCAGCTCGAGTCACACTGGCTGATATGTGAAAAGTGCTCATGAATGGAGCTTCAAAGGCAAATAATTCAAATGGTGTTTTGTTTCACAGCATATCCCAGATGCTCATGTTTTTCTGGGTGGATATCAAAGACTCCTCTTTATTCTGTCACTTGAAAGGAAACAACAAAATCCAGAAGAAAGACAAATAGAAAAAAATCAATAAAGTTACTTCATTACGGACTTTCAAGCTGAAAAAGTTGCACTGTTCTAACACTTTGAAAAAGTATCTGATTAATTGGCAACTGCTAGTTTACACCCAAAGTGAATTATTGACAGTGGTATGATATATTTTATATTACTGATAAGCCAGGATGACTACAAATCCACACTTGAATTTGTAAATACTGTGAATAGGCAAGGGCAAAACCTGCCATTGCTTTGCTTTGCTCATAATGAGGAGGGATTAGTTTATAATTATACACAGCAGTGAGGCTAAGGAACTAGCATTAGTTTTTTATTCTGAATAAAAACACTGCCTTCTGATAGTTCTGAATTATTTTTACCAACGTTTCATGAAAAGACACATGAAACCACTATATACAATAGGAAAAATCACAGCTTTCACTCAAAATAGTAAACATCACTGTCTATGAGAGATGCTGTGTATTGGAGTTACAGACAACATGACTTTATATGAAGACCAATATGTCACAACATTCAATTCAATTCTTTCGATTATTATTATTACGGAGAGAGACCCAACAGTTATCACCATGAGCGAGCACTAGGCAACAGTGGCAAGGAAAAGCTTTCTTTTAATAGGCAGAAACCTCAAGCAGAACCAGACTCAGGGTGGGTGGCCATTTGCTCCAACCGGTTGTGGTGGGAAAGAGAGAGGGGGGGTGGTGGTAGAAAATAGTGACAGGAGAACACAGCATAATGCAGATTCCATGTAAAAATGTAAAGTGGTATCAATAATACAAAAGAGGTAATATTAGTAATGACAATTTAAGTCATAAATGCGATAGTAGCAGTAATACAAGAAGCAGTACTAATAATTTCTAAATAAAACAGCAGGGGTTGAGGGGGGTTGTAGGAGCAGCAGGAGGCTTGTCAGATTAGAATCTACAGCTCCAGAGGCAGAAATATCTGCAGAAAATGACAGAAAAGGAGAGAGAGAGACAAAAGAGCACAAAACTATGGGAAAGGGAAGATATAGAGTTAGTAACATGAATTTATGGGATATGAATCCATACGAGAGAGAGAGAGAGAGAGAGAGAGAGAGGAAGCGCACCATGGAAAATCCCCCAGCACCCTATATGAACATGTGTTCTCTGGAGCACTAAAACTATGAGCTGTGATGGGAAAACAGAGGTCTGTATGATGAAGCAGGATTTGGGAACAGCGGATGGCTAACTTGGTTGTGCAGGGTAAGCAGGTTATGTTCAGAGCATCAGATCAGAACCAACTACTGGCCAGTCAGATCACTGGAAAACCACAGTAATCATTCCTACAGGATCCCAACATGGACAAAAGAGTTCATAATAAAGTGACACATGATAAGGAGTGACAGATATTTTTTATAAATCAGTGAATGGGTTTTCCTGTTTCAGTCTTTTCATGTGTCAACTCTGGTAATAAAACAAAGCTTCTGACAGAGTGGGAATTTATCACACTACATAAATCCATAATAGCTATTTTAGCTTCATTTGAATTGAACAGAGATTCTTTAAGCCAACAGAATTCCTGACAGTGTTGATGCTTTTACTCTTGTTCCATCACTGCAGCTCAGGATAACATGAGGAGACTCTGTGATCAGAACTGGGAATAAAAATTAAACCCTATGTGTATAACCTGTTATCAGTTTTACCAGTTATGTAAAACTTCTTTATCTGGTTTCAGTGTTGTGGCTGATTGGTATATATACTGAGGCAATGCAACAAGAATAACACAAATATGCAGCTTTGGGCAGAAATTAATTTGGCATGCTTCACAAGCAACCCACACAGCCAGCCCTTCATGTGCTGGTTTATTTATTAAATGGCCCAAAAAAAACCTGCAATAAATGGTCTCTTTTTATGTAGTTTCCTGACAGGTGACAAGACTGTGCAATGTCACTTAGACAGTTCTACTTAAATAGAAACCAACTAACTATATCACAATCAACCTCCAAAACATAAAAAATAAATTAATTAACAAACAGAAACAAAAACCAAAGTGATTGGAGAAAGTTGATTTGTTCTCCAGCTATTGCTGTAATAATCACTAATACAGTTTTTGTAGTTATGTTAACTGTTTTTTTGGCTTAATTTATCCAGAGCACATAGTGAATATGTACGCCTTCATGCAGCTAGGGAATTTAAAATAAAAATTTCAAATGAAAGTCTAAGCATAGTCACAGTATTTTGTTGTAAATCTACTCAGTGCTGCTCACAGGCCTGGCCCGATATAGAAACAAGTTTGAATGTGACAGTGTTGTGATTTCTCAAAGTATGACTCTCGTGACCCTGAGTCATAATTAGTATTTGTGTTTGAATATGATTGTGTTTGTGCTGTTGTCCCTCCCTACCTCAGGGTGGTACTGTTCATCTGTTCTATGTGTTTCTCCTGGTATCTTGAGTTGTAGGCAGCTGGTGATTGGATTAGAGACTGAGGGCGCTTATTTTAAAATGGAACCTGCCGTTACCAGCTTCACTTTAGCTTTTGCCTGGCCCCCAACCACACAGTGCCATTTATTTGTTGTTATGGCTGTGTTCTCCCTGACGCCTACTCTAATTTAATTGATAAATAAGTCAATTCTGTTTGGATTGCAATCTGCTGTGGCACTGGAGTGGGAAAAGAGGAGAGTAATTTTATGCTGCACTTCAGTTTTCCATGGGCCATACATATCACCAAGGTTCTTGGATGTGTCAGATCAGAATTTAAGGGTGTTTCTAATTACATACAAAATTCTAAATGGGCAGGCTCACTCACTTTCTGATAAGCACTTAATCTCCCTAACCCTCTGTTTGTTTATTTCCTGAAACACATGAGCATGCAGGCTGTGTGCCTCTCTCTTTTCCCTAACTCATGCCCTATTTTCTCCACCTTGTCCTCTCTTTTCACTCAGGTTCTCTGTGCTGGCCCGTAAGCCATCCTCGAGAGAATATCTTTATGATGAGAAAATGGCTTCAACAGAAGTACAGCCAGCAAGTCGTTAAACTTTAGCAGAGACATTAAAAGAAAGTTTGTAGCCCTCTGGTGATCCAAGTTATGACCCTCGACTTCACCCATAAAAACCCTAATTACATGCTGATGTAGTCTTTTAATTAATACATACACTCTGTGTGTCGAACAAGAGCAGCAGAGGTATTTTAAAGCTTGAACTTTGGCAAAATGGGGGAAATGGCAGTCTAAAGGTTAGAGAAGCAGGCTGAATTTTAGTTTATTTACTGTACAACATCACCCTAAAGAATCTGCGCATATCATACAGAGACACATACTGAATGTCTGCAGATTTCTTGGTATAGTAGGAGTGAGTGTGACTTCTCATGATCTGTGTTTGTACAGTACATGCTGACCTTTTCTGCAGAGGAGGTTTGGTTGTCCACATATACATTTGACCAGAATGCAAGATGAATAAATAATTTCATCTCTCATGCACCAACAGTTGAACAAACATGCACTTTCAAAAAACTGTCTCACATTTTAAAAATGTCTTTTTTGTGTATGTGTTGCTGTAAGTCTGCGTGTTAGCATTGAGCAATACTGTTCTTTATTGATGACTGCAACCACAAAAAGTCATACAAAGACCACAAAATACATCTTTGTATTGACTATAGCCGATAGTCCTATATAAAAAAAAATGACAATTTTAATTCCAAAAGAACTGCTCTATTGTTGTTGCTACAGCTAAGAAAACTACAGAATGCTATGTCCCAGAATGTCCTAAGCATCAAAATCAAATATACACATACCCAGCTTGCAAAACTACTTGCACATAGATTCCCAGTCTTCACTTGGTTTCTGTTTATTTTGTAGTTGAAATTCATTAGACAAATCACATTGTGTAATGTAATAGGTGTGATATGGATATGAGAAAATATAAAAACAGAGAATATTGCCTGCTACATAAATAAGAATTACTCACACATGCTCTGACAGCTTAGGTGCGTGAATACTTTCAAGCGCCAACACTGAATTATTCATCTTCATAGGATTATTCATTGATACAAAAAGTATGGAATGAAGGATGGCATGAGGCATTTCAGTCTCCCACACATGATTAGGGAAGATTGCATAGGTAAATATTTTATTCATTGTCAAAATCATATGTAACACACTTTGGGGTTTGTGCTTAGCCAGTCCCACCCACACAGATTAATACACAAAACACTCTGGAAACACACTGTGTTGTTCCATAATTAGATGGCAAATATGCAGGGATAATGCAGGAACAAGTTAATATCACTGCCTTAACATCTAAGTCACTACTACTGATTCTCATTTAAACCTGCAATCAGGGAACCAGTGGCAGGATGTATGAGTATTTTTCCCCCTTGAATATGCCCATTGTTGATCTAGATGCATGTGCAAGTGTTTTTAGTATTTTGAGTTTCCCAGTCTTAGGTATAGTGTACTATGTGTCTTCTATTCATAAAACAATCACAACTGACACAGTTTAAGTAACATAAACAGAATAGACTGACTACAGTTATCTTCTATTTCACTTTGGCTAAATACTTACTAATTAAGTATTAAACCAAAATGCTGAAAATGAGTGAGGAGTAATGACATAAACTAAGCAATGGCAGAAGAAAATGGGTGTAGGACGGTGTAAAAATATTTGCAGGCATTTCTGATTCCTGATGAAACCATTCAGTTAGTTAAATTTAAGCATGCCTTAAGGGCATTGAGTACTGGATGCAACTTTCTGCTATTAAACTCAGACAAAACAGAAGTTATTGTACTTGGCCCTGAACACATCAGAAACCACATTTTCTAATGATATAGTTACTCTAGGATCATTACCCTGGCTTCTGGCTTCACTGTAAGGAATCTCTGAGTTACCTTTGATAAGGATATGTCCTTTAACACAATAACACTTAAAATAAACTTCCAGAACTGTCTTCACCTTTTTTAGTATTGCAAAAAATCATACACATCTGGTCTCAAAAAGATGCAGATAAGCTAGTCCATGCATTTCTTACCTCAAGGCTAGACTGTTGCAATACATTACTATTGGGCTGCTCCAACAAGTCTAAGACTGTCCAACTGATCCAAGTGGTTCCAGGTGACAAAACAAAGATCTCCCACCATAAATTCAGTCCACATTCCAATCTCGACTGAGGACATGTCTGTAAGTTTTAACACTGGTTTGAGAAAGCCAAGATAGATTTTAGGAGATTTAAGTTAATATCTGCCATGGAGTCATACTGCTATCTTGTACCTACATCTAATTCATTGCTCATCACACACTGTTCATTAGGTTGTAATGAGTAACACATTTATTTCACTAATTAAAAGATTGCCTGGTAAATCTTCATTCAAATTCCGTTAGCAGTAATAATCATTTTCTCATGTTGTTTGACCAATTAATCATCTGTACTGTACTGTAAAGATTTGTGTCATGTTATGGTGTTAAATGTTGTTTACCTATTAGCCATAGAACATTTGTAAGGCCAACATTTGCACAACATTTTCAAACATTTGTTATAATATGGTTATTCTGAGCCAAACATTACTGCTTGTACCTTTTAGGACCTATACAAGATAAGTTTTCCATATAGCATGTTACAGATAAATACAGTAATTATATTATTTATTATAACATGATAATACAATAAACACACAATCCACTAATGTACTACTGCTCCAATTGCAGTGATCTGATCCAGTAGATTGTGGCCATTATGTTTTATATTTTTATATTCTAAGTGTTGTTTTAACACACTGGAGATGAGGCTCAGATGGAAGATTGCATTAACAGCTGTGTGTTGAATATTGTGATCATTGTGACCCAAGTGGAAGGCCTGTGAAAACTTAAAACTGAAATAATCTTGTCTTGTGGACCTTATCTGATATCACTCTATGCATTCCTGTGTTAATGTGAAAGCTGGAGGGAAAGAACAATACCACAGATGTGTAGCAATTTCTTTAGAATAAATGACTAACCTCCACCAATAGGTGATGATCGCTCGTCTAACGAAATCAGCATCAAAAAATACTTCTCTATGCTGAATGAGTCAACACAAGTAACAAAGAGGCCTGACTTGCTGGTGTGACTAACTACCAGTCCGGCAGGCAGACGAGTAAGACAGACTGGGTGAGACAGGATGGTGCTGGGGAGACAGATTACAAGCTCTCTGTGCACTGACACTATCAAAAGGACTCAATAACCCCAGGTCTTTCTGCTCCACCAAATCCCCCTGCTGGTGACAGTTGACAAAGATGCTGCACAGGCAGCTCACTCACTGTCTAGTTGATGACACAGCCACAGAGCATGGCTGGCTGCCTCTGAGAGCACTGGACATGGAGTTAAACAAGTACACCTGCAAGCAGGGCAGGCCCAGACTATTTATTACATAATAATCAACATATTACTTAAATTCATTATTATATATTATTGGTAACACTTTATATTAGGCTATCATTATTCACCATTAACTAGTTGCTTATTTGCATACATGTTGGCTCTTTATTAGTCATTATTAAGCATGATCATATTCTACGGCTACTAGAGTTTTCCCTCAATAACCTCTTAATTACTGCTTACTGATAGTAAGAAAGGAAGTTGCTGTACATGAATTTATGATCTTAATCTGCTTTGCTTAGAATGGACCTTATAAATATAGTAGTGGTAAGTAGGGGTGTAAATCACAAGTTTCATCATGATCTTGATATATCAATTCAATGGACAATGATTCAATGTTTGCCGACATCACAGAGTCTGCTACAATAGTCTTCACTGACTTTTCTAGCTGCTTGCCATGGCACCACTCACTTTTTGTTTGGAGGTGAGAGTGCCCAGGTGGAGAAAGACGTGCCGGGGAATTTCAAAATAAAGGTGTGTCTTACAAATGATGGACTGTGATGTTACACATTATGTTAGTGTTGGGTTAGTGAAGAAACGCTGTTCAGACTGTTAAATTGAAGTCCTGTTATTCCAGGGTTAATGAAAATGTCTCCAGCTTAGATGCGGTGAAGCCTGTCTGTCATGTCAGCTGCCTGTAATTGGCTGGGAGCCAAGTATGTAGACGGTCTTTGGGTCTTTTCACAGAAAAAGGGGTTGAAAGAAAGTGACTCGATGTAGGTAGTGGCACAGAGAAAAAGTTTGGGGTTTTTATTATTTTTGTCATCCTTGGCTAGACAGTAGCCTGTGTAATTGCACTTAATTAAAGTTGTGACTAAACCAGCAGACGTCTCCGCGCATGTCTGATGACTGATTGATGTTTTCATTTTGGATCAATACTATTGGATCGTTTATTACTGAATCGATGTATCATTACACCCCTAGCAGTAACACTAGAAAAGTAATTCTTCCTTATTAACTCTTGATATATATATAATCTTTTCTTACATGACTAAACACGAAACTGACCTCACTTTTGGAAAAGGGAACATATTCTGAGTTACAGAGACTTCATTTAGACTTATTTGGACAATATTAACACTTGTAGTTTTGTGTTTTGTTGTCTAAGAATAGACCATATTCATCAAGTGTTGATAAAGAAGAATTACTGCTACTACTACCTTATAAGGCTCATACTGAGCAAAGCATATTAAGATCATTATTCATGTACAACAACTTCCTTACCTATAATCATTGAACAGTAATAAGGAGGTTATTGAGGGAGAAATCTTATCTGACCTTGTAGCTGTAGAATATGACCGTGCAGAGTAATGGATTAATAAGTGCTAAATAATGACTAATAAAGAGCCAATATGCATGCTAATAGGCAACTAGGTAATGGTGGATAAATGTAGTGTGGTGTTAAATATCACCTTGTATTGTGTATCAATCAAATATATTAGTTGTAGTACTATTTTTAGTGTGATCTTACATGATATACACTGGAAGTGGTTGAAATTACTGTGATTTGCACTCTCTCCCTACTGCTGTGAACTTTAGCCTACTTTTGTTGATAACCTGGGTCTTGCTGTGCAGCTGTGTTTAGGTTCATTGTATCTTTTCAGTATAGCATTGTCCTGGGAAAGAATGTTAGATGGACAGGCAGAGAGTGTTGTCCCCAAGTAATTAAGCATCACATATGTACCAGCTGATGGCTCAAAAAGTATTGTTCTCAGATTATGGTTGTACAAGCAGGCCTAGATCAGATACACTTAAGATGTTCAATGACCTCCTCAAACTCCTGTCTCTATAAAACCGCACCAGCAAAGTCCAGTCAGTCTGTGCCTGACTCACCCTGGGGTGGCTCGGTTTATTGAATGAACACAGGGTTGTAGCTCGGGTCTTAAATTCTGGTCCAGACCTGAGGTTTTCAGTTCCACAGCTAGCCTAATATAAAGTGTTACCATATTATTTGTAAGGTAACTTTGTTATTTTAACATAAACAAGTCAACAGCAAATGGGTTTCACTGCAGACTGCAATGTATGGTTACTTTGCTGCTACAATCATTGAGGTTGTCTTTCTTCTACCAAACTGCTTGGTTCACTCACATGAGGTAACATACCACAACCATATCCCCTATGAAACATTAAAACACTGTTTTATCTGTAATTTTGATCATTTACATTAGCATGATAAGTAATTACTGTTGGTTGAATAAATAGTTTGACAAACTATTTCTTTTATCCAAAAGAAATAAAAATTTACTGGAACATTAGGTTAAGATTTTACAATATTAAATTATTATCCCATCATCACTAAGAGAATATTTCATTTACAATGCCCTATTAAAACTTTGCTTGTTTTTAGCAAAGACATTCAGGGAACCTCAGTACATCCTACAGTCTATAATTGACGGTCGACAGTTTGAAGCATTGAGCGACTCAGTCTGTATTAAAGTGACAGCCAATGTTGAAAAATTATTTTAAGAGTTGGCATGGTCTGTGGTGGTGGGATCCAATGTAATATCTTCTCATGGGGCTCAAAATCCCTGGCAGCACCCCTGAGCAGGACAAAAATATTCTATCTCTAAATGTAGTACTAGCACTGATGCTGATGGCAAGGACTTCAGGATGAACTTCACCACTCATGTCGTTTAAAACAAAAGTAAAATTAGGTGACCAAAGGAGACGAGACAGAAAACTACAGCATCTGAGACATCTGAGACAAAAGACTTGCTAAAAGTGTTTCACAGATGTAACATGTATATAGAGCATGGGTAGCTAGCTAGTGTTAAGAGTAGTGAAGCTAGCTAGTAAAACGGGATTGTGTTCAGTTTGAGAAACAGTGATAGAAAGTGAAACAGCTGCAGCTTCATCATCTCCAGGCAGGCTGCGCTTAGAAAGTGGACACTAAGTCGTACTGTCATTTACAGAAATTCACACTGAATAGAGATTTGTATCGTTGATAGCTTGTCTGTTTTATTCTACATTATAATTACCATACAATATTATGCTATTTTAAAATGCATATAATACACAATGTTTCTAAAATAATAATTCAGAGTTATTGTTTACCATGACTACTGTTTTAAGAGCAGCCAGTAAATCAGTTAGTCAGAGAGTGATAGCAGGATCAAATCTCCTGAGTTTCAGTGATATTTCAATTCTACCTGTTTTGTTCTGTACTTGTTTTTTATTGTAACTTTAGGTATCAGATGGGGCAAGTACTTGTTGAAAACAAATTCACCATAAAACAATTCCAGGGAGATCTTATTTGATTGTCTTTTATTGTGATACCGTAATCCTGTCTGGGTGTAGAGGCCTGAGTGAGATGGCTTTCCACATTGCTCAAGGTCTAATGAAGCTTCACACAGTAATGACAGTATGTATGAAAAGTGGCTGAAATATGCTGAGATGTCAGATTGGGCAGACTTTGTTTAAACACATCATTACCGATTACTGTAATAACTCCTAGAGATGCATGGGTTTACACTTGATGATATAGCTATTCATACAGGCATAATAAATGCCTTTTCTAATAGCAAGAATACCAACTTTGATCAAACTTGACTAAGTGGCTTTTTACCTAAATCTAAACAAACCTTAAGCATGATGGAAGCAGATGAATAAATGTTCATACATATCATTGTTGTAGTGGTGAACTAACAAATGATGCTGTCCTGCTAACAAGAGCACCGGATTAGAAAACACAATGACAAATGACTGTTTGAAGTTTGAAGTTTTGTATTTAAAATGGCTGTCAGTCCTGCAACAATGTTCCATAGTGTCTAATAAGTAGAGTAGAATTCTCAGAGCAGCAACCAAAGACTTGACATGAAGCATGAAAACATGCATTAGCTCATAATTACACACGTATAGCACATGAGAAACACAAGTAAATGTGGTGACATGTGTTGGACACTACAGAATCACATGGATGCTGTCACCAGCAGTCAATTGGAGTTCTGGTTGGAGACAAGTTTGTGAAGAAGAAGACAGTTCACAGAGAGAAAGGAAGGTCAAAAAAGCAGCAGGAGCTCCTCCCAAGATACTCTGCTGACAGGCCACAGATAGAAGAGATATAAACTACTAAAGGGGAGACTGATTTTCTTCCACACATACAGATTACTGCACTGACTTAGAATGAAACCAAAAATATACAGATATATTGATAGAATAATAATTTAATGAAAGTCAAGGCTAGTGTCTTCTCATTCAAAAATATGTGCAACCAAAAACCACTACATTTGGCTTCAGTCTGCACAGCGTGCACAGGCCAGTAGGCCAACATGTTGAAATTTTTAGTCAGTAACATTACACCAGTAGAGGTTTAAGAAAATAAACAAATATATACATATACTGTACATGGAGAAACAATGTGAACAGAAATTGGAGCACAGTGTCCCACACATGCTCCTTTGATCTATTGCACATTTGCATATATCCATTTAAAATTTTCTGAAACCAAGTCTGTAAAGCACATTGTAGGGTTAGAATCAAGACTTGTATTGGAAAGCCTGTTGAAACAAGTATCAGTTTTATATTATTACCTAAACAACAAAATAAAACCCCCTTTTCCATAGGAATTTTCCATACTAAGAACCAGATATTACTTTGTAATCACAAATATTAGTCAATATTTACAACTATTAACTAGAAGTGCATCTTTCCATGATGTAGATATGTCAGCATGATCCAGTGTTTAAGCCTGCATGGCACCTTATGAGAAATGACAGCATGGGAAACTGACTGAGTGCATAAAAATGTGCTTTTAAAAACTGACATTTCAAACTTTATTTTCTCTCCATGTATATGCATTATGGCTTAAGAGCAAGTATGGCCCATTTTTTTCTCACACATATATCACTAAGTTCTAAGTTCTGTTTCCACTAGTAATTTCTGCTGGAATCATTAATAGTTGCACAGCTTACATTTATATTCGGTATAAACTACTGATACTAGTTTAAAGGGCTACCAAATGTAAGACCTGGCTACTACTGCACATTAACACATATACAGTGTTAATACACACTATTGTACCCATATAAATGCTGAAGCAAAAGAGAAACTTGACAGAGCAAACCTCTGCACTAACTAAAGCTAATAGCTGAGCACATTTACAGCCTCTGAATGTGGAAGAATTGCTCCTTCAAACCTGTTTGTAGCAAAGTCCAGCTCATTAAAAGCCTAATTATCTGCATTACTGTGTTTGGACTCTCACATATTCTTGCTGCAGATTTGTGAGTCTATGCTGAGCACTTCCAGTCAGCAGGTTCATTATGATGACTAGAATAACTGACATCTAATTTGGGACTCCATTACAATGGCTGGTGGTGTTGGGACACATCAAGAAGCATATTTATTCAAGGTGGTGGTGGCACCAGATTAATAGAATGTGCAGTACAGGCCTCATGAATACAGTCATTTCTCTCATTCTCTTGTTTTTCACTATTAATCACATCATTATAATTGTCTGATTAATGAAAACTTACATCCAGTGGGACCCCTTGTATTTTCCAATATTTGAGGCCATGTTTTAAAGTCCCTGAATGCATGCTATGCTGTTTCTACATCTCTAAAAATACAGTGCACAGCACTTTGACAGCTCAAACACATTTGTTTACAGTAAATAACACTTACGATAAATCATGTTTTGTCAAGGAGTAAGACCATGTTCAACAAAAAGATGATCACAGCACAAGTACCTGAACACACTGTAGAGCCACATCACTTTTAATTAAAAGACACAGCAGCAATCAGACGTTTAATACATGCTTGGATGAATAGCCCACATAATCCAAAGAAATTACCCCTATTTCACATGTGGCATGAACACCCAGTGTAAATTACTAAGGCTGAAGGAACATCATCACACACAGAAGGAGCTGAAACACACGAGTAAAATTATGTCATGATGATGCACATAAACCAGCCAATCTGTTACACACATCATATTCTGTACAGTCAGCCAAAGGCAAAAGCAAACTTAAGGTTACAAGCATTATGTGTGGATCAGAGCCTCATCTGTCTTATTTCTCTGGGTATCATGTTCCTTCATTGTCACACACACACCTTGGTTTATTTTGACAAACAAAAACAAGTGAAAGATTATAGTTTGACATGGTTAACTTCAACTGTTATTTGATACTATTAAAGAGAGTGGGGTAATATTCTGCTTGTGGACTCATAAAGTCTTGGGCTAGCTGTATCAACAACCCAGCAAAGGTGGATAGATGATCTCTTTGTAAATGTCACATTTTCCAAATGAGCAAGTCATACAAAGCAGAAGACGTGAAATAAGGGAAGGCAGACAGGATTCAGTTGTGGATTCATCCCCACTGCCACTGGGAATAAATTCTTCCAGCTGCATGACTGCTTTCCATGACAATAGAGATGGCTCATTTTGTTTGCTGGAGAAATACCGCCAACAGTTTCTCAATTATGTTGCAAATATGAAAAATAAGAAATAAATAATGTAGTGGTGTAAACAGGCAGTGCTGGCCAAGCACTTAAATAGATGGAGAAGTGAACACAGACGTCCTCAGCAAGAAGCTAACTTAGTAAACTAACTTAAAAATAGCAGAGAGCTGCTGGCCCAAGGGAACTTCCTTTTAAACAACACACTTCCTCAGCCATGAAGGACCTCTCCCTATTATTAACGTGTTTAAGGCCCAAGTAACCTTACAGAGGTAGATTACATATACTGACAATATTCACCACTGACTAACTGAGCTCCCACAGTAGCTCTGGATGCTAAACACAGTAGAGCTTTATGTTAAATATTACTGTCAGCATGCTAATATGCACACAAGAAGAGAATTATCATTGCAGCGTTTCACAGGTAGAAAGTTTGATGTGGTTTGGAGCTGAAAGAATCACTTAACAGAAAGTAGTCAAACAATTTTCTGGGGGTGATTTGTCTGGAGCACTACAATCATGGAATGGGGAAAAAAAATCACAGATTTTTATTTTCCATTCAGTTTATTCAACTCACTTTTTTTGTATGCTTTCAATTATACATTTGACTTATCCAAATGGCCAAATACTGACATTTGTCACTTCTAGACTTCCAAACACCACAGAACAAAAAAGATCATAAGGCAACAAAAGTTAATTTCCTGCACTATTTTTTCATTGTCACTTTTGTTATTTGTTTGTCATTTGAAGCATTGGTTAAAAAAAACAACAAAAACAAACAAAATAACGAATATAAAATAAATATATACAAATATATAAAACAAATATAACAAATAGGTATGAATGTGCCAACGATCTGCTCTGTGTAGAGTCAGATCTACACAGCTCATATGCACCTCGAGAGCAACTGATCCAGGTTAAGCTTCTTTTCTTGTGTATCTCCAACAAAAAAATTTCTAATTTGGAATATGTCAAGATTGTAAGTGACTATCCACTGTAACTAATTTTATTACTGAATAATGAACAAATGCTTATTGTAGAACCTGCATATACCATGGGGTCGTGGATCTCCTGGTCAAAATTCAGTGGCAGGTGAATTCTATGGTAAATATATTTTTTTTCCTGTGAATCACAGTTTGAATTTTGAGCTGGATATCCTGCAACAAGACAATAACTTGTCTTTGCTGATGGTACATTTTGCATTATTTCCAACACTGATATTCCCAGTTGTTGTTTTCACATAGAGAGGGAATGACCCATTGTCTTTAGATCCTCCATAACATTAACACTTACACCAGTGATGACAGCACATTTACTAATGCAAACTACTTTTCTCCACACAACTTTGTTGCAGTACATTACTGACAGGATTCCACACATCTTCAGCTTTTGTCTTCAGCAAGGTAACTCAGCTCATTATTTTGCAGCTGTCTGTTCATTTAGCACAGTTTTCTAATGTAAAATTACATGCAATTTAAGAGTGCACTGGGAGTGAGAAGTAGAGAAACACACTTTCCTTAGCTAATAAGCTAGTGTCATAATCCTACGATAATTAGCTATTTACACATGAAATTTTGATAGATTTCATTTAGTTGACGGTTTCATCAGTTTGGTGTAGGAGTGACATTACTGTATAAAAGTTAAATTGGAACTTTCTTTCTCTCTCTCTTTCTCTCTCTCTCGCTCTGTGTGTGTGTGTGTGTGTGTGTGTGCAATAGCTAGCTAGCTCCATTTGGAGAAGCTTGTCATTGGCTTTTCTCTTGCTAGCTACTTTGAAATACAAGGGCCAAGGCAAAAGAGAATGCCACAACAGATACAAATTTGGTAGCTTATCTTGAACATACAGGGGTCTCATTCCCACCTCATGGAAACATAGTAAATTCCACTACATTAAGATTTTTGACATCAATTAAACCATCTATGTAACTATATATTAGACATATAAATATATCATATATATATAGCATATATATATATAAACATAGACATAAGGCCCGGAAAAAAATACCACTCAACAAAGAATGATGCTGATTGGAATTCATAGAAACATTTAAGGAACATATGTACAACCAAAACAAGAAATGCTAAATCTAATTATTATCAGGATTACTTAGCTCATTATTTTAATGACCCAAATCAGTTTTGAGTTAGAATTTACACCACAATCAATAAATCCACCAAAAGCCCTACTAGTCATATTAAAGTTAATAATGATGTTGTAAGCAGTCCTGTGATTATCAATAATGCCTCCAGTCACCAGTCAGTTGAGGCTTTAAAATGGCAGTGCGCAAACCAAAGAGTCATGTCACAGTGGGTTTAAAGTGAAACAACACCTTCTATTTTAACTGAAAGGGAGCATTTCAGCTGTGTACAGCTGCTCATTTCACTATTGTGTGAGAGAATTTTTCAGTAGTGTGCGTGAGAGCATTTCAGTTCTGAGTGTGAGAGCTCTTCATTTGTGCAGGTTAGAACTTTTCAGTAAAGAGTGTGAGAGCATTTCGGTTGTGTGAGTGAGAGCTTTTCAGTTGTGTGTATGTGAGAGAGCATTTCAGTTCTGAATGTGAGAACTCTTCATTTGTGCAGGTGAGAACTTTTCAGTAAAGAGTGTGAGAGCATTTCAGTTCTGTGTGAGAGAGCCTCTCAGCTGTGTGTGTGAGAATAATTCAATTGTGTATGTAAGAGCTTTTTATTTGTGTGTGTGTGTGTGTGTGTGTGAGAGAGAGAGAGAGGTTTCCAGTATTGAATGTGAATGAGCAGAGAGACTTTTGAAGGTAGATTCATCAATTAATTAGTTAAAGGATAATCCCAGTAATGCTGTTTGTTGAAAAAGCTTCCAAGACTCTTCCTCTTCTTCTTAGATACACTCTGGGCTTCCTCTGTAGATTCTGTAGATGTTTCAGAGGTAGCAGAGCCACTTGGCATGGCAGAAACAAATACAACCTCTCTGACTACTCTGGCTTTGATGACCATGATATCTCTTGCGGATACATGGATCAAGAAATGATGCCATGTTGATCAGCTCCTCAACCTCTGGGTCACTGTATTTGGTGTTCATGTAGTCCAGTATTGAACTTTTAATTGTCTTGTCTGTCAGATCTGTGTCTTCATTTTTCCCCTGTGGTGAAGAATAGGCCTCAAGTATGATACTATGACATAATTCTCAGGGGAGAGGGTGTCTGTGAAATTATGGATTGCCCAGATGCTTGGTAGGTGTAACAGTAAGACTTGTATAATGGCCTTTTCTTGCTTAAGCAGCTGCTGAATCATCTTCTGCCTTGATCACCATTCAGTCACCAGTTGCTGAGGTAGGCCAAGCTCCTCTTGAGATCTTTGAGTGCCTGCTGCCTTTCCAGCTGTGTGAGAATGTACTGACAACTTTCTTACAACTTTGTCAATCCTGGTATCAGGAGGCTCACACCAATTGCGCCAGTATACTTTGCTTTGCTTGAATCCTTGTATCTCCATGTCTCTACAATGGAGGTGGCAAATGCAAAGTAATCACAACAATCACAGAGCCACAGTAGCAATTTAGAAATACACCAGGTTGATATTTCCTGAAATTATTATTTTTTTCAAATTGTACTTGGTGGTCTAGCAAAACCATTATATGGCTAACATCACTATGATAATCACCCCTGCTTTCAAAGTGGAAAAAGGAAAACACAGTTCCAGTGTGTACATAATGAATTCATAAGACTACCTTGTAAAGCTCAACATTTTGTGTAATTCTGTTGAGGTGTGACAAGAAGTTAAAACCTTAATGACAACATAAATCCACTCCTATTCTGTAGACAGCTCCAGAATATCTGTAACACTCCAACCATGTCTACACAGCAGACATTATGCAAGCAGCATATTAGCAGAACAGCAGTAGTTTCAGTCCTCTGTCTGTGTCTTCACAGAAAGTGTTCAGGTACAGTACAGGCTCTAGGTCACCCATTTTTTGGCAGTACTCAGAGCCCAACATACGATGACTGTAGTTATATACAAAAAAGGAAGAAAATAGACTTAAAGCATAAAACTATGCTTCATGCATTTACCCACATATAGTGTAAGTAAAACACAAGCTGTTACACAGCCTGTGTAGACAGCTTGATTGATTAAAATAGAAGCGCATCTACTGAGAATCATGACTGACAAACTTTCTGTGAAGACACACCATATTCCAGCTTCAAGTCTGTTTTAGTTACAGATTACCTGTGTAACCATGGATATAGTCTATGACAAATCATAATCAATTTAAACAAAACCAAACCCATGAAAAGAAGACCAGGGGTCAATGTAACATCATGATGAACATGACTTGAATTATCACAGATCACTTAAGTTGCTGTGCTTGATGAGATTTATTATCTTTATAAGCCATGTTGCTACAGTAACTTTACCTATACTAAAGTCTCTCTACTACACACCTATCTGATGCCCTACAGAGTCATGCTGTCTTATTGCAATCTTTCAGCCAATTAGACACTGTCTCTCTCTACTTCCACCTTACTATACTTCAGTGATCACATCAAAACATTAATTCAATTCAGCCATAACTGCCTCCGGTTTAGAATAAAACAATTACCACTGTCTCACGTGTTATTCAGGCACTGATCTTAATCAAAACCAGTTAGGGTGGTGTTGGGGTCTGTGTGCATATTTCTAGTGAATTACACTTTAGAGGCATAACCATTTTTGCGGTTTCCACACATAAATCCCTGTTGTGTTGTAGGCGTTGTGAATCATCTGTCAACCAGCCCTGTCATCTGTCTAAGGCAGTGGGATAGTAAAGAGAGATTGGGAAGGAGGTGGAGAAAACATAGCACTCACATCATGGAGGACCAAAATGAAAACACTGAGATAGATGCATGAACACACAGTGGAGGAAATGAGGTGGTAACAAGCCCAAACAGAGATACAACACATGCAAACACACAACATTCAAACTAAGGCCATGCTTGGATGACAGAAAATATTAGAATACTTCTTTACCTCACAGGACAAAAAAATAACTGCTTGAATAATAACTGCAGAAAGGCTTAATAAACCAGTTAGATGTAATATAAAATAATTAAGAGTAATGATGCATTTTGACACGATGCAGTCACAGTTTGCATTGTGTTTGCAGTAGTTGTGTGTTCACATACAGTGAGTTTGTAAATGTGATATGGTCCAGTGTTTTCCTCACACAGTTTATTGTGGCATGGATTTAATTTTAAATAGATGAAACTGACATTAGTGCAATTCAGTCTACACCCAATAACCTATAATGATGAAGTGTTGCTGGTGGCTGGTAGAAAAATCATGAATTTGATATGTAACACAGTGCTGCACAGGGTTCCAATACTCAGCTGAACATGAGAGTGGCGCAAAGATGGTTTGCACTTCTCTTTAAGCCTGCACTTGAAGCATGCAGTGGTAAATTACACTGTCTGCAAACTGTATGACATCACTGCCAGCACCTTGCAAACACAGAGGAATTATGTTATCAGGAGGCCAAGCATCAAGTCTTGTTTCATGTCCTTTCAAGCATTGCTAGTGACTTAAAGCTAGAGTGATTCATATCACCAGGTTAAAATTTAGATACTCTTCAAATTTGAACAGATATTTCAAGATAATTGATCACAGTGATGGCTGTGTATGGGTTAAAAATACTGTGCATGGTCAATATAACACCATACTCATATTACATCATCCGACTCTGGCTAAAGTTTGGCATTAAGAATCAGAATCACAATCAGACTTTATTGCCAAGTAAGTAAGATTGCACATACAAGGAATTTGTCTTGGTATATTGGTGCTAAAAAAAGTGATAGTAAACAAAGAGAGATAAAAAAGTAGAAGAGTAATGAGTAAAGAGCAAAAGAATTAATTAATAAGTAATTAAATGTTTGTCATATGTGTTATTTAGCACCAAGTTGGATATACTCAGCTTTCCAGTTCATAATAACAACTTGTGTGACATGAAAAGAGTTGGCTTGGTGCCATAACTGGTATGTGCGATGATTTTCATATGATATAAACACTACAATACATCTCATGATCAAATGGGATCATGAGTTGACTGAAGAATTATACTGCACTGATCGCATTCATGGTCTCCACTGGACACTTTGATTTTACTCACCCACTGACCTTTATTCTGGCACCACCCTCAGGACGAACTTAACTTTTTTACTCCTCCTGATATTAACTGATAAATTCTCAGTTTGTTGTTTTGTCCAACACTGAAAATGAACACAGCAGCTTCATTGTGCTCCTAGCATGCCTGTTAGATTTGTTTTTGGCATAATGACTTTAGGAATCTTTTTGTCACACGTTAATACAAGCTGGAAGCAAAGAGACAGCCACTGCTCATTGTGCTTGCCTGCAAACACTGCAGGGTGGGGTGGGATGTATTAAAACAAATGTGCTTTGTGACCAAGGCTCCCTCAGTTCAAGCTGTCCGGTTGTATGTGCTATCTCTCTGTGGCACAGAGGAGGTTGATGAGTTCAGCAGCACATCTGGAGCAGGCCGATGGGAGATCCGGTTTTAATTATAAAACACAGTCTCAACTGAAGAAAAGGAGGCCACCCTTCAATCGTCCCGAGAAAATATCTGGGTGGGTGCTGCTTCATTTGCATTGTCCTCACAGTCTGTCTGCACACAGACACATAAGCAGAAACCTAAACCCCACAGAAATGCATAACAGAACACTGCAACGCATTTAAGTGTTTTTTTTTTCTTACGGCAATTCAAATGGCTTCTTTAGTCCTCATATCATGATTTTGTAAATTTGACTTTTATTACTAGCAATGTAACTGCTGTTACTGACACTACTACCACTATACCGCTACTGCTAAACCACATAATGACAACTTTACAACATTTGGTCTTCCCTGTGTTTCCCTTCTGCAGCATGCAAAGTGTCTTCCTAAGAAGAAGCATCAGATGTTTCATGCTGATCCAAGTGCCCCAGAATGGCATGCCTAAGCTTCTCTAGTGGCCGATAGTAATTATGACAGGAGCAAAGGGGAAAGTCAGGTGACATGTTTGACAAAGTCTGCATAAGCAGGAGGTCGGAGTGGATGAATGGATCAGTATTATATCAGATATCAGGCAGGATTATGTTGCTTGTTTCCCTGTGTCCATCTGCCAGTCAAGGTTGTTTAATGTCTAAGCGTGCCAATGAGCACTCCTTAACCTTAACCCTCCATTATTAGTCACAATGGCAAACAAGTGCCCACAACTGTCACAAAGGCATTTTTACCCAAATCATGATGTTTCACTAACCTTAACAAATAACTTATTTTATTTTTAACAAAAACATAGCCAAGTTGTTGTTTTGTCCAACCAAACTTTATCCATAGTGTTGTCCCATTATAAAGCAGATGTATTTGTCAGCAGTGACTTGTCATCTTTTTGGAGAAAACACATTTATTTGAAGTTTTATTTGAAGTGTTGTACTAGACTGTATTATACTCTTAAAATGTTTATAATAGGCTGCACATTACCATATAAATTCATTTATAAAGAAGAAAAATTGGAACCTTTCCATACAACACAAGCTAATGCAACTCTAGACAGCTGTTGCTATAGCTGTTGTTCTTTATTCAAGCCCAAAACCAACCTTCTACATAATATACTGAACTTTTAAATAAACAGTAGATCTTGACAGAGACCCATCCAAAATAATAATAAAAAAAAAGACCTGACTATAAAATGTGTATGGTAATTAGCCATGGTTATCCAACCTAGCTGGCTGGTTGACTGACGTTTCAGTGAGGTGAAACAGTAACAACTGGTCAGGAAACAGTGACCAGTGTCCTGTTGTAACGTCATTTAGCATCTTAACATTAAAGCACCACAGTTTCTGTGTGGTGCGCCTTGAGGTTTCTCATCAGGTTTGCAGTTTTCTTCCCAGCGGTATTGTAGCTGCAGGGCTTTTCCTCCAACATTACCACAAGTCCAAAAGTCAGTCTGTGTGTTTTTCTGACCTAGTCTTACTGTTGCCATTATGTTCTTTTCCCATCACTTTATGTGTCAGAGCTCCCATAGCAGTAGCATTTAAGTGAATACAATAGCTAGGTCCAGGAATGCTTGGGTGAGCTGCTGGTGTACAGAGTCATTGATAAGAGAAATGTGCAGCGCCATCATCCAATTGGATTATAGTATTCAAAAAAAGGTTTAATGATGCAAGAAAATATAAGTAATAATATCTTCTGTGTTAATTGTTCCATAAAACAATCTTTAAATGTTAAGGTGTGTATGGTAATTAAGGTGCTGTCAAACATGAATGTGGGCAAATTCATCATGTTTATTATGAAATTATTAATGACAGCTAAAAGAAAAGTAAGTTAAAGACCAAAAGTAAACCTGCATAGTGTATAATGCATCATATATGAAATGTATGAGTGAAAAAGTCAAACATCAAAGGCATACACTGTATAAGACACACAAAGATAAATAACTCATCAAGGCAAGTGATCAGTCAGATGAGAATTAATTTTATGTACGGTAGAAAGACATAAAGGCTGGATTAAGTTTTAATTGCTACATTAATGAAGCTGCCACATTTATAACTTCTTTTAAACATGAAGATGGGATCCTGGGTTCTTTAACCAAAAAAATGAAACCCACATAAAACACCAAAAAAAGGTTTGTTGTGGATTTTATTTGTGGGGATTTTATTTGTTTATGCCTTTTTCCTCACATTTTATTACATTGCAGCCTTATATTAAAATCATAACATAATCCCTCAACAATCTACCCTCAATACCCCATAGTGAGAAGCCAAAACACATTGACACACTGTTGTAAGTATTCAGATAATGTGCTGTCTGACACTTGAAATTTAACTCAGGCTCCTTCCATTTCTCTTGATCATCTTTGAGAAGTTTCTACACCTTGACTGGTGTCCACTTATGATAAATTCAATTGATTGGACATTATAAAGGCACACACCTGTCTACATAAGGTCTCACAGCTGACAATTCGTATCATTGCAAAACCAAGCCATGAGGAAAGGAACTATCTGCAAAGTTCAGACACAGGATTGCGTTGAGGCACAAACCTGGGGAAGGCTACAAAAAACTTTCTGCTGCATTGACGGTTCCCAAGAGCACAACATATAGTTTTTATTTATTTTTAAACTCAATAGTGTGGATCATTTGAGTAGTATCCATAGATCTGTCTGTCAGATGTGTAGCTCTGTAGTCTAGGTATATGTGCGTGTGGGAATGCATGCTTGATCCCCCCTCCCCCTGTGCCTTGTGAACTGCTCCTGTGCTGTCCTTTATGGTGCCTGCTGTCCAGTTCATGTGGACAGTTACAGCTCTTTGGGGGTTTGGCTGAAATACCCACCTGACTCCCAGCTGGCCAGCAAACAAAGACCCCCAGGCCAGATTTGAGTATAAACACACTAGAGAATGAGAAAAAAAAAGGTCAAGGCACAGCACTACCTGCAGCTCAGAGACGCCACTGACCTGATTATGTTTGTATGCTTGCTAGCACACAAACACCAGTGATCCATGCACAGCTGGGTGTGCACGAGAGACAGAATCATGCGGGCTTGGTCCAGAGTATGAGGACCTACCGTGTGTACTGGGGGATGGGGGGATGTCACAATCAGTGTTATGTGATCTGAGGAGGCATCAGAGGACAAGAGTGGAGGATGTCCACTCAAACTTATTTTTGAACAAAATTATGCTTTCAAAATACACAAATGTATATGCCTATACATGTTTGCCAGTGTGCTAATGCTATAACACCTGCATACATAGGTGTGCAAGTAGTCGTAAGTATTTTTCTTCTCTTATGGATACAAAGCTCCAGGAGGTAGAGGTAAAAAAAAAAAAAAAAAAAGGGTGAGGTGGCAATACCACTGAAGGAAACAATAAAGTTGGATCAAATCAAGTCTGATATCATAACAAAGTCCAGTGCCAAGTTTACACCATACAGACAAATCCAAAGTTAGTTCCAAAGTTGAAGGAGCTGCTATAGTGAAAGGGACTGCTGGCTTCTGACACAAGAACATGGCCAACTGAATTATTTGGAACACACAACTAAGCCACAACCTGCAACTGTAGAGCTGCTTTGTTTAAGGTTGTTCAACAAACCTGTTCATAAACCACAATTATCTACATACTAAGCATTTTTGAGAAGTTCTAGTTGTGTTGATAAGTAAGATAAGCCAGTTCAAAGCTACATGGTCTTTGAGGAGAATCAAGTTATGTAAATATATGGCTAATACAATGGCAGTGTGTGTAACTAATAATAATAATAATAAAACAAAATAAAAAAATACTTTCAGTGAAGTAATATGTAACAGGTAAAGCAAACTAATGGAATTTTGTTTTATTTTACTTGTCTAAGAATGATACATTGGTTTGATTTCACTGAGAATATTGGAGCTATGTAGAAGAACATAGAAACTAACTTTTCTATAGCCCCTGGCATTCGCTGTGTTGCCATCATAATGCTGCGATAGACATTTCAGGGGTTATTCTGAAAAAAAAAATGCAGCTGCTCCAGTAATCTCTGCCTGAGCGTCTGCTAATGTGTGTCGTGAGATTGCTGGATAACGAGGGACAGCATTGTGTCTTTGCTAATTGCAACCCTTTTCTCCACTCGCAACCTCGGAAGAGAGATTGAAAATGCTACTAATTATAAATTTTAATAGGATTACTAGATGTGTGTAATCAGCTTTTGGTCTAATGAATTCTTTGAGAAAGAAGATACCTAATCAAAGAATGTGTTTATGTTGCTGGGGACATTTGCATGGTAGGATCAGACTGGTGCTCTGTCACTGGAGCCCAGTGTGCTTCATCTCACAGGGAATTAGGCCAGTAAGCTTGTTGTAGACTGATATGGCTTGTAATCCATCTTTCCAAGTGTAACCTTCAGCAGGCGCAAAGCAGGAACACTTTTCTATCACACAAAGTGGAATACATTCTCCTCTAATTCAGTGGCACTTTGGTTGGAGCATGAAGAGGAGCTTATCACTCACCATTTATTTATTCCATACAGACATGAGAGAGAATTGGCAGGCCTGACGTGTCTTTACATCCTGTGAGCCACTGTTACATGGTGAAGCATGTTTCTTGGTTATAGTTATTTATTAAGGGTGCTGCCTCCTGAGCCCTCAATAGTCTCTCTGAGAATGTGTGTTAATTGATAGAGCAGCCCTAATTAGACTCACCCAAGACTGCATTAAGTTTGAATATCAGACTGGTTAAATGACCTGAAGTGAATATAGAGTTCTGCATTGTCGTTGCTGTACAGAATGTCTTGTTTTCATTTTTGCCTCAGTTAATAAATGCAGCTCTACAAATGACAAAGGTGTTTTTCAATTGTGTGCTCTGAAGTGACACTGTCATTGTGTCACATGTTCATCACTGCAGTGAGATAAAAAGCTAGGTCACTGGAGGTCAAGATAAAAATATTTTGTAAAATGTGAAATACAGCGTTTTGAAAGTATTTCTGGATACATTTAAAACTTCATTACTTTAGTTACAGAATAATGAACCTGCTTTCGTAATTGCCTAATTTAGTCACCATTTAATTTCACAATCATGTCATAACTTTTAACTATCATTATAACTTTTAATTACCATTATAACTTTAATAAGTCAAGTCTTTTTAAAAAAATAGCATACTCTAAATATGAATTCAAAATAACCCCTTGATTAATGTTTTTTAAAGGCAACAATTAATCAGCCTGATTATGATTAACATGTCACCTGCATATACAAACTTCATAAAAAAAAAAGAAGAGAGAAAAAAGAAAAAGAGAAATTTAGTTTGAATAAGGCTAACATATGTCCTCAGAATGGAGGTATATACCGGGGCAGAGAAAGAAATCTCCATGGTTCAAAGTTAATCTCAGCGTGGAGGAGTTGTGCAAAGTGAGAGCAGTACTTGAGAAGTTAAGCACAACGCCAAGAACTGATTATCATTCTAGGAAGAGAGAAAGCACATTACTCAAACAAATCATCGCTGAAAATCATGTAAATTAATTCAAGATTTTTTTTTTTTTTTTGCTCAGGCTGGTTGAATTCAGTGATTAATAGACAAAAAAGATTTTTTCTTTTTGTTTTCCTGGCACAATGAGGGGATAGACACGAGAAAAGCCAACAAGGATTCATGACCACCTCCTCCCTCTATTCAATGTTGTACCTATTTAAAGGTATACTAAACATCTGTGTGATGTTAGAGTATCAAAACATGATAATCAACCAAACAAACTGAGGCAAACAATCCTGCAGAGCGACAGGCCTGGGTAACCTTCACCAGCTATTGTTATTGTCTATCTTATGTGTGTGTATAGCAAACAGCTGCTTGTATGGCCTTTATATCAAGGGCAGGTTCACTTCAGCAAAGACAACATCTGTTGCCAGGCAACAACAGGAGGTTTTAGGAAGTGGTCCATTGAGCACTGAATGTTCAAGTCAAGTCAGAGAGAAACAATGTGACAGATATTGACTGTGAAATATGGAAACTGATTCTACTGCAGATCACTCAGTGATACTGTCAGTGACACTGATTTATACTACAATGCATGTTTTTTCTTTCTTTACTAATACCAACAATGGAGAATGGACAGAAACTCACTAGAGTTAATCTGAATACTCCAATGTCAATTAGGGCTTAATGCTGTAGTACTGAAACCTGCATTAACCATGCTGTTTTTGTTGACTTTTCAGTCCCCTCAGTTGCTGGCTTGTAGTCTGTACAAGTCGTAGCTAGGTGCACTAGCTGCAGACAGTATTCAGACCCTTATGTACACTTTATTGGGTCATAGATTTATTGTAGATGGATAAAATTGCCATTTTTGCCCATCAGTCTACACTCAATAACCCATAATGACAAAGTGAAAACATGTTTTTTAGACATTTATTAAAAATCAAAAACTGAAATCTCTCATTTATAAAAGTATTTCAATCTTAATCAGTACTTTGTAGAGCTCTTGGCAGCAATTATAGCTTCAGTCTTCTTGGGCAAATCTCTGCAAGTTTTGCACCTGGATTTGGGCAGTGTAGGCTGACAGAGCTTGAGAGAATCTTCAGGAAGAATGAGATAAACTGCCCAATTGCAGGTGTCTTTGTTATTATGAGTTACTGAGTGCAGATTGATGGGCAAAAACTGGTATTTTATCCATTGAGAATTAAAACACAAAGTGTGCAAAAAGTCCCACCCATTCTCACCATTCACTTTAACAGCATTGGATATGGTAATACTGTAAGTGGTGATGCAATCTTGCCCCAAGAACTGTGGTGAATTTGTGTTTCTTTCTCTCTGACAGTGGAAATACATGTGCACAAGGAGATACCGTTACTCTGCAGGAAGAAGAACAAGGAGAAACAAAATAAGCTGCTTGTACTGAACCTTAGACCTCATCAGACCACTGTGGATCTTCAGCTGTTGAGCTGTGGAGGAAATGAGCTATTTCCCTAGGACCTGCATGCTGAGCTGTTTACCTAGCAACAAAAGACGCACCTTCAGCTGCCGTTTGTCCAAAGCAAGGCTGACATCTGAAGTCTTAAGGGGTGTATTTAGTTATAACGTGATTAAAGTGCTGTTATTTGAGTTCACCCATGATTTAGGTGTGCACACTGAGGTTCACGTGGAAATCGGTCCTAGACCACTTGTTATCTTTCTTTCTTTGATACCATTGTTAAAAGACCATAGGTGTAACTCCCTTTGTCTTGAGCTCCTCATACTCCTCAACACTTGAGTGCTAGTTGGGGGTTGGGTAGAGTAGAAGGGACTAACCCTCAAGCTGGAGATCCTTTGTCGCTCTCAATCATGCATGTTCCCTGTTGCCCACCCCCACTCTTGTTTGGCACCTAGCACCAGCAGTTATACTTACACATACACCTCTAACCTGTGCGCAGCCTCTCTCCCTCTCTCCTCCCCCTCTATTCAGTGCACAGCCACACACACATATACACACCCACACACATGCATGCCCCCCTTTTCTCACCCTCGCATTCAGTCCACTCTCGCTCGCACTCTCATTCAGTCCTACACACTAATAAAGTGTGGTCCTGCCTGTTTCTGCATCAAAATTCACTGTAACCTTCCTCTGCCAAGCAAAGTCCTCCTGTCACCTTCATCAAACTGGTTGTTTCATGAGTGTCACAGGCTTAGCAGTGCAATTGTAATATATTAGTAGTGCACTACAGTGCAACAACTAGATTAGAGTTTTAACAGGTTAATTATAAAATATCAAATACCAAAACGAATGATTTATTGAAACTGATTGAATAACCTTGTTGCACCTACAGTTTTATAAATAATTAAAAATTATATAAAAATTGTTGTATTATTTGTGTACATTTTGTATTTCTTATTGCATATACCTTTCTTTTATAGTTCACTGTTTGTGGAGCACCCACAATTTTGTTGTACTTAACTGTACAGTGACAATAAAAGCCTATTCTACTCCTATTCTATTCTATTTCTGTCTCAATCTTCCAATCAATGAACCCCACACTTCTTGGGCATATGTCTCATGTTGTAAGTTTTCCAGTAGCTCAAGGGGCACAAATCCCTCCTGTGAAAATATTTATATTTTATGTATTTTTCCTTTATCTTTAGGTTTCTATGTAGTACTAGGCCATGTTACCCCACAGGCCTCTTACTGTAAGCAGTGGTTAACTGTTAATTTCCAGAGTATCTGTGACAATGCAGCTGCCCAGTTCCCATTGGCAGTGGCCATAGCAACCAAGGTCGTATGAGAAAACCCTCAGAGATAAGAGAGACATTATGTCCAGTGAAAGAGGTAAACAGCCATCACAAACAGCCAGTGTCTCTGGGTCATTTACTTACACAAGTCTTCTCTTAGTAGGACAGAGGTATTAAGAATATGCAATGTGACTTCGGTTACCACAAGTTAATGTTTATGATTAGGTACCAAAAGAATCTTCACATATGTATGGATGTGATGTTGTTTCATGAAGAATAATCTTATCAGGACATGCATTAAGTTCCATGTGAGCCTGTTTGGGTTTTAATATGTGGGAGGCTTTACACTTTTTAACTTGTACTGTTCATCTCTTTTCTCCTTCAATAAATCCATCTTCTTAGGACATCTGAATCTGTTGGGATTTAAAAGCCGCTGAAGGGTTCTGGGTCCGTAGCATAGGAGTCTCTTCCCGCAGATGTTGCAGACGGAGAGCTCGAGGCAGTTGGTGGGGTGGCGTGGACAGCCTGAGCTGGCAGAGGAGCTGAAACAGTAGAGAGCATAGAGGTCAACTGAGTAATATGAATGGCAATCTGTTCACCCATTAGCTGAGTACTGACTGAGAGAGAGTGTAGTAGTTGTTCATACTGTCCGAAGAGTAACCCATGGCTAGAGAGTGCATGCTGCACACGCGGCATTTCCTGGTTTGAGTCTGCTGGCTCCATGCTGTTGGTCAGATTGTTCTGTTGGGATTTACAAATGGAAAAGGAGCCAAAATGCAGAACTTGGAATAAAGATGGGTTTATTGTGAAATAACAAAACACTTGACGAAGGAGCAGGCAGGCAGGCTTCCAAATGCAAGGTGGACTCAGCCATGAGTCAAAAACTTAGAATGCAGATCTCCAGGGCATGGCAGATGAACAAAAGTAATGAACCGGTATCTTGGTTTGGGGAGAGACAAAGTTAGCCAACAAATGGAGAGGGTTTCAAAAAAGGAGTTAAGGAGTCATGAGCTTGAATACCATGCTGGCAAACGGACGATCTGACGAAGACTGAAGTGAAGGACTGGGGTATAAATGCAGCCGGAGTCAGGTGAGGTAATGAACCAGATTGATGTCAGGAGTGCTTGATTGAGTGGAGGGAAACTCAGGTAGGAGGAGATAACCAGATAGCCACGCCCTGGAAAACAAACACAGAGAGGGGGAGACAAACAGGAGACACAGGGACGGGAAACACACTGACCACAAGAGGGGAGAGAGGCATACTGCCAAATCCTAACAGAATCTCACCAATACTTCTTCCATTCAGCTCTGCAGATTTCCCTCTCAACTAAAATAAAATAAATTAAAAAATGGCAGAGCAGAAGAAAATGGCACAACTATAGCACCCCACTGTACTACCATGTTACATCCCTGCTGGTTGTGGTCACAACACCTGACAAAAGATGTTTGAGAGACTTCACTCTTTCAGTCTCTAAAGACCAACACAGTAGTCAAACAATAAATGCATTTCAGAAATGCTAGCACACATTCCTGCAACAAGGAAAGTTGTGTGGGAGGAAATGGCAGTTGTTGTTCACTCAAAGAAAAAAAAAAGCAAAATCATTTACGCACATTTTACATGTTTGTCCCACACCATCCATTTGTGTGTTTCCACTTCCCCTATATTATTTGTTTCTACATAAGCACTCCAGAAAATACATCATCAATAAAGCAAATTTTCACTGTCACTTGGAAAGCATAAAACCTTCCTGTGACCAGAGATAAAAAAATGAAAAGAAATAAAAAAGAAATAACAAACAGAATGATGGCTTGAAGACTCCCTGGACCAACCAAGAGGTCTCCCACAATAACACTTTTCATACATGCTTAGGACTTTACAGATGAACATCTCAACTCATAATAAAAGTGTTAGAAATCATCACTGACCAGAGGAAGAAACCACCTTTCCAAACCACCAAATGAGGCTGATGTCTTGTCATGGTAACAAAATTAACAAGAGACACTCGTTTCAACCTTCATCATGCTGACTATAGATTCTTGAGGAAAGGGGCAAGACTAGATGAAACAGAGACTAATGTTTAACTGAAAAAATCACAAAGGAAAATCATCACAAATTGAAGACATGGTGATCTGATCTCTCTCTCTCTCTCTCTCTCTCTCTCTCTCTGTGTGTGTGTGTGTGTGTGTATCTGTCTCTGTCTCTTTCTCTCTCTCTCTCTCTCTCTCACACACACACACACTCACTCACTCCTCCTCTTTCCCCCTCTTAGGCTTTTCACACTGCGCTTAGCCTGGGGCAAAGTGGTGCTGTTAGTGGTGCTAGCCTATAACCAGGTTGTTGAACATTAAGTGATATGTACAGTAGCCCTGAAAGTCAACGCACAACAATAATTTCAGAAAGCACAAATAGCCAATGGTAGGTGCCAGATTTGATCATAAGAAGGAGCCCTGGAGTGGTCAGAGAAAGAGAGAGAGACAGAGAAAACAAACAAACAAAAAATATGTCTATATAAAGGGCATTTTATTACATTACAACATTGTGATTAATTTGTGTGCATGAGATAAGTGAATATACAGAGGGACTTGAGAACAGGCAGCCTCTCTCTCCAGAGCACGATGTCCACTGCACCTACTTCAAATGTCAGTGTTAAGATCCCACATTGTGATCTCTGTGCGTAAAACTTAAAATAAATTACTCTCCTGCCTCTTTAGCCTCTTTTTGTGATTGAATATCAAAGTAAATGAGCCAGAGTTTTTTAAACGTCCTGACTTCTGAAAGTCTCTCTTTGACAGTATTTTGAAAGTTCTGTTGTGCAGCCATACAAAACCAACAAAGACTAGTTAAGGGGAGTGAGTACTAAGTAGTGAGTAGTAGTTAGTAGAAAACTCTTATAATATGTGATCATGGTGTTGCTGTTGTGGTGTTAAAATGACTACACACACTTAAACTCACAAACAGTGCTAAGCTCAGCTGGCCCACCTCTCACCTGTAAGTAATGAAAGTCCAAGCACCCCAGGCTTCCTTTTGACCAGAGCAAAGGACAGCTAGGTCTGCAGGAACACAGCTGTAATTCTGTCCAAAGAACAGGGTCAACATGTCCCACTGACTCACAGGCTTGGAGGAGATGCAGAGACAACATGTGGTCAATAATATCAGACTGAACAAGGATGCTGTTCATCACACACATCCACATCCTTCCCTGAAAAACCCTCCTGATGTTAGAACAGAATCTGATTAGGATTTCTGAACAATGGAAACATTCAAAACATTAGAAACATATGAGAGAGAGAGAGAGAGAGAAGAGAGAGATGTTCCTATGCGCCCCCTGCTGATTTTGAGGGAATACTGCAAAAGCTCTCATTATTAAATGTTTATAGATCATGCTTTATTTGTGATGACAGTTTAGTTTTAATAGCTTGAATGTGCTCCAGGTAATGTGGATTTTTTGATGTGTTCTACAACTTTTCCTCTCCCCTAACCCCAGTAGCGCACTGGCCATCAGGTAAACTGGGACAAATCCAGGTAGGCTGCCACATCAGTGGGCTGGTGGACCATCAGACAAAAGGTCTACTTTTTACTAGCACTGTCTGTCTCTTTATCAGCCCTGTCTGTGAGTCAGCGTGTGTTGCATGCGTGTTCCAGCTGTAAGGGTCTATCTGACGCACTACAAAAGAGCTGTCCATGGTTCTGAAACGACAGCTGAGTACCCATGTGTATCTCTGCCAATAATTTAGTTGTTTTTGCTGTTTTTTCATAGATACATAAAGCTTAAACATGTTTTTTGTACTCATGTATATAAAAAAAACCTTGTGGTTGGACTGTCTCTTATCAGATCTGTTACACTGACTTTGCTTCAAATGTCTGATAAACATAAGCTTAACTGACCACTGAGCCACTTGTGTCAACACTGTAAAAGGTAAGAAATAAAAATTCAGTTTTCGCTCTTCGGCTTGGTTTTGGCACGCAGCTATAATGGTGACATGTTTAAAGGTTAAAAGGCTGAGCATGAGAGCTGCTGAAGGACACAGCAATACACTGTTAAAAGCCTTCCTGTGAACTCAGAACTCACTTCCAAAAAATAAATATCAATATTTCAAACAGCTTTTCAAGGTTTGACAGTCTCACATATTCTGGTTGTACAATTTACCAACATATGATCTTGGTATTGAAAATGATCAATCTTGCTGACTGAGGCAATGATCAAAGAAATGCAGTAACAAGCAGGTCTGAGATGTTGAATCAAGTAGATAAATGAAGCTGATGGTTCTCCTTTCATTCAGGAGTAATCACAGAAGAGGTGAAAAAGACATTATTGTATGCCACTGCTTCTCTCTTGGCAACTGTCTGCTGTGGTGGAGAGGTGAATCCATCTTATTGGACCATGTCCAAGATAGAGTGATGGTGTCACATCTGACAAACTCCTCCATTAACTGATACATGGGTGACATCTTGCTGAGAGAAACCATTATGAATATAATGGGCATGAGCTAAACTCTCTCCTTTCTGTTTTTATCACTTAAATAATGCTAATGTTGATGTGATGTGTGAAGTGTGACTGTGTAATTTTTTACACAGCATTGCCCTGGATACATGCATGCACATATTTATATTTAGAGAAAACAACTTTCCAGTAAAATAACATTACATAGTGGAGGAGGTCGACAGCTCAGCACACATGTATTTTGCTCACTTTGTTTGATCAAGTCACTCACATATAAACCTCTTTGAGGTCATGATATAGTTTTCAGGAGGGATGAAGATATGGCTGTAGAATAAAAATTTGGTAAATTTGATTTGTCTGAAAAAGACCTGCATTCAAATAGAAAGACATTCACCAGAGCACCATGATTGCAGAGCTGGTTTGAATTCCTCATTAATCCTTGTTCTGTTGCATTGGTATTTTTGTGTGATCACACGTGAGCTGGTTCAGAATTGTAAATTGTAAAGTGTAAAGATGAACAAAATATAATAGGGCATAAAGGGAATGAATATAAAGGGCTTTGTGTGATTCCAGAGAGATTAATATGTGAGTGACTTCAGTAAATAAAGTGACCAAACATTATGAAACGTGAGCTGAGCTGTCGACCTGCTCTATAACCTCAGGGGAAATGCCTATGTCAGTTAGCCAGTTTGTGGCGGTGTTCCATGCCACACACCAACACCAACATAGACCCCCCCAAGATTCCATCAAAAAATAAAATAATGCTAATTTTACAGGATAAAATACAGCATGTAGTGTAAAGACCTGTGTAAAATCTCCATAAATGTGCCTGTGTGTTTAGATAAGCCTTTCACTTCCGCACACCGTGACCCATTCTTCCATATAATAGGGCCTATTTTTGGTTGGTTCTAGCTATTTAAAGTGAAGATATAGGCTATGCTACTTTATGATTTTAACCTATTCATTTGCTATGATCAGTTAGATTTAGCTGCTCCTATAAACTTGTTGGGGCAAGAACACACCAGGAAACAGGCAGAAAACCCAAATATATTTATCTTTCAGATTCACCATATTTTTCACATTTTGCTCACTTGTCACATTATTATGACCAATTTTATTACACCTAATGACTGTGAGAGAGAAACGTGTGTGACTTACAAACAACGCATAAGCAATTACATAGTCTCTTGGTGGGCTGTGAGGGCTGTCTAAGGCAGAGTGGAAGAAACAGAGGAGAAGAAGGAGGAAGGCTGGAGCCTAGAGATAATCACAGCACTGGGCATGCTCTTTCCTTCCTCCCATTTTTTTCTCCCCAGTCTCCTACCTGAACTGCTAAGCCACCAGAGAGAGAGAGAGAGAGAAAAGAGAGAGAATCATGGGTGAATTTGGATTTGGTCCCAGAAGACTCATCCACTCTCTCTCTCACCAGCTGTCTCTCCTGCATTAGCATTCCAAATGCTCTCTGACAATCCCACAATTAAGAAGTAGAATGCTGCAATTAGTTCACTGCGTATAGAGATGACCCAATTAGTGTTTACTTTACACAGATTTTATCACCTTCAATTTGTAAATGCCAACAGCCTTTTCAGCTACAAAAGCACAACTGATTTCTTTCTTTCATTGAAAATGCTCCCAGCACAGGACACAACTCCTACTGAGGTTTTAGTCTGAAGTGCAGTTTACCATTTACTGGAAATCAAATGTGGAGAGAGCCTGCCAGGTTAATTATAAGTCATGAAATACATTTATTTTTAAAATTTATTTTATATTAGATTTTAGAAAAGCTGCTGATGTGGCCACCACAGACCACCTTGATCTTACACACATAATTCTACACTGCTACCCCCCCTTCCTGATCAGTGCCCCACCCTCACCCCCACTTCTTCCAGCAGAGCATTCCTACTGGATAATTCAGTGCACATGCCTGCCTCTAAGCATCTGACATTTTCACTGACATCAAACAAGACCTGTCAACCGCTCTCCACACCAAAGATGACATTTGCAATGTACTTTTTTTTTCTCCAGCCATCAATGATTGTCCACTGGGAGTAGATTTTTGCTTCTGCACTGTGCTGGCATCAACAGTTTCACTCCTCAAGGTGGAAAAGATGGTTCAATCAACACTTCTGCCATCAAAACTCTGGAAACTGCACTATAATCAGATTGGCTCTCAATGAGCTCCTGTATAGCTGGACTCCTTTTAACAGTTGTAGCAACAACAGGCCTGACATCATTCACAGACAAGTTCATAGTGGGGTGGATGACAGACATGCACCAGAGACCACAATAGGTTGAAAGTGAGGTCACAAAAAGTTATGGCCTAAACTGCCATCTGGACCTGCTTTCCCATCACCCAGCCATCCAGTGATGGGAAACCAATATAGCAGAGCCTTTATTTCTAAATCCAGATCAGCTATTAGCACATCAAGGAAATACATGTCCAGTTCAAACATCACATGGCAATTTCCAGAAGATCAACTCTAATGGATACAATGCCAATGTAGGAATAAACAACTAAATCTCAAGAGTGAAAAATTCATTCTACACGATAAGACTTCATCTCTGCATTGGATGTTTCACTGTTACTTTAATCAAAAAAAGTAACATGAAAAGAACTATACTCATCAGCAGAGACTGGACTCTTATAGATCCACAAACCCAAACAAGTGCTCTTTCCCCTCTCTCTCTCTTCTCTCTCTCCCTCTCTCTCTCTGTAGACAGGCCCTCATCATAAATCACATCACATTCCAGTCTGAATTGAGAACCTGCATCTCCCTATTTTGCCCCATTTCTAAATAATATGCAGTAATTGTCCAACTGGGTTGTAACCCAAACCATCTGATTAGGCAAATGTTTTGTGTAATTTAGTGGAGTCTGGGATCTCTCTGACATTCCAGGACCAAAATGTGTGATTTCAAAATTAATTCAGTGTCTGTCATGGAACTACAGTAGCAACGACATCTAAGTGTCACCCATTCGTCTTATTGCAGTATTCTATCTTACTCAAAGAATTGCGCTGTATTACTAGTTATTAATAGTGTTAGAAACTCTTTTTCCATTTGTCTGATCAATGAATCACCTTCATGTTATGTTTAAGATTTGTGACTGATCTGCTGACACATGATTCATGTTTGTATTGTTTCTCTCTGGTCAGTAATAGCACCGTTACATAACCGTGTCATAATCCCCTTTTGTATGATGTCTTAATTGATCATGGTGGAATGTAAATATTTAATTTATATGCGGTAACTTTTTCTTTTGTCTTTGTGTGCAATTGATTTCCTCTATCATACAAGCTAAGCAAAAAGAAATTAAGCCAGAAGTACTATTTTAGAATATCTTTTTAATAATCCTGTGTTTTCAGCCTGAGGATATTTTTTTTTAAATTTTTGTATTGTTTAGCCAAGTTCTTCCAAAGTTGTCCAGATAAAGGTCAGTACAGTCATTAGCACGCTTATTCTGTCACCAACCTACATGAAAACCAGGCAGGCTGCTTGTCTGCCAAAGAATGCCTGATCAAGACCTGTACAGAGAGCTAAACAGGAATCTCTGACTTCTACAGGCTGAATACTGCTTACCAAAGACAGAATGCTTCTGGAGCTCCACCTGAAGTTGCTGTGTCGAAGTTGACATAGCCACTATTGACATGGATCACTGTTCTGGGTTCCCACCAGCAAGGTTTTTAGCTAAGAAGACAGCTCAAGTAGGCTAAACACTTAATTCCCTGCTCATGACTGGGTTGATGATGAAATAAGTGAATATAATCTTTACATCGTCATTGTTATTTTATAATTTATCCCACCATAGTAGGAAGTAGTTAATAAAACTGTAGCAATCAACAGATTATTTGTACGCCCTCTATGGTCCTTCTTAACCGTCAGAAATTGGTGATAATGGTGCTTTTGTTTCTCTGACTTCACCCCCACTAAGTCTGGAGTTCATCTCAGTCACTAGCCCATATTGTTAAACACCTTGGACCAGTAAATAGCTATTGATTATGACACTATGGCTTTGGTCAGATTGGCACCAGTTTCTCAGATGTACTCACACCTTTAAAAGAGAAACTCTGGAGAAGGCTAGATTCCATAGTTATACCATCTGAGTGTTTGGCAGAGGAAGGAAATGTTAAGATTCTTCTGAAAAGAATCAGCACTATGACTTTATTTTGGAAGCGTTTCTATTGGATACAGTCTTTAGCTCTCTCAGCCTCCTGTCAGAGACACCCCCAGGTTTCTGTTGTCAGACATCTGCCAGATTCTGAAACTATGATTGAGATGCATAAATGCTGCTAACTATATAGGCTACCATATTGAGGCCCTACATCCAATCATTCTTATTCTTTCATTCTTGTATAAAAAGGAGGGTGGGGGTGTGTGGGTACTCCTGTCTTTATTCAGGAACATGGTCTTTCAATTTGGGAGAATTATTTCTTGATCCCACATACAGAATTTGGAATGCTTTCTTTCAAAATCATGCACTCACATTCAAACAGTGCAGAGTAGCTGTACTGCTCAAAACTGTGCGTCTGCACTCAGATATACTACTCCAAGGCTCCATCCTTCTCCTTGCATTCAGGCTGTTTCGGTGCACTCATGGAACATCTACTCTCAGATTCCTGCTGTTGCTCTCAAATTTGTGCAATAACCCTGACAAAATTCCCAAAACAATATAATGCCAAGTATGGCGTTTGTTGTGGTAGTTATCTGAATCATGACACAGAAGCACAGATGAACACATGCTTCTGTTTACTCAGCATACAGCATAATCAGAACTTCTCTGTTCCTCTGCAGCAGATCACTTCCTGTTCTTTTCCATAGTAACATACACTAGCTCTACTGAGACACCTTATGGCAACATCAAGACCCACATTTGTAACTACAGAAGGCAGCGGTGACTAATGACTTTATCACTGCCACCTTGTGAAAACGATCACTTTCTGTCTTAGAGCTTCCCTTCTGGATGGTTACTCTCCCTTTAATCCCTTCAATTCATCCTCTCCCACCCCTGATCAATCAGTGCAGCTATTAGCCAAAAAGAAACAAGTGCATTTAAAAATTTCTGTGGTTCCTAGTAACAATATTGAGCAATGCCACTCTCTTGTATTGCCTCCTTAAAATCCTTTCTGTGTTTGTACACAGGGTCTTATGTGCATGAACACTGTGTTAATTCTTCATGATGGCTAACTTTGACCTGCTGCTGTATGCAGAGCTGCTTTCCCATACCACAGCCACTGTTTGACTGAAGCTTGTGAGAGAGTGTTCAGCTCAGCTGCTTTGACTTGACGCACTGTAAGCCTGAGGGCAACCTCAATTAGCATGTGTAGCTGGTGTAGATGGCAGCCACCCACAGCTCTAATCTCAAATTGCTTTTCACAGGACAGATTCCTTCAACACATAATTTTAACTTCTGGTTGTAATACAAAAATACATATATTGTATACATAAGTGTGAGCACACACACACACACCATGTAGCTCTTTCTCTGTCTACAAGAAACATCAGAATAGTAACAGAGACAGAACATAAGTGCATATGCACATAGGGGAACATAGGTAAGTTATCAGTGATTATCAAGTCTCAAAAATCTTTGAAGACAAAAATGAGAACTCCACCAGGAGGGTGGAATAATTCATCAAACGTTTCCAAAACAAGTCAGTTCTTTAGAGTGATTCTTATCTACTGATTATAATAAAGTTTAATTCATGACATATAAACATTAGAATGTTTGTAACACTGTTTCCTGACAACATTAACTGCGTTTAATGAGCATGGGATTATGATGTTTAGAGTCTGATGACTTAGTGGGGATTAATGTGCCTTTTTCTTTATGCTTTTTGTGAACATGTAAGTAAAGTCAGTGCAATTGAAGAGAAAGGGTTTGGTGATTTAATGATGACCCTCAATTGTAATGTTTCATTTTACACCTGTTAACCCTAAAATTAGTCCCTGCACAGATCCTAAAATGTCACTGTTGCCATGACTCCAACTAAACCTCAACTCAACTTGACACCCAATCTAACACTCAACACAAATTCTATACGCAGTAAACTACCCCTTTGTAAAAATGAGTCACTTCCAAAGCAAAGGGTAAACATGCACTGTACCTTTCATTCAGCTGGCACTCACAATCTGTTTGTACTCACAGTCTTGTGTGTATTTAGTGGCTGATTAGGACAGCAGCTCATTATGAAGTCAGCTCAGCTGGAGTGAGCCCTGCAGGGACACTCTGAGAGAATGATGGAGAGATCATAGGTCCAGTTCAGTGACAATATTTGTCTGAGATCACCAACTTAACATGACATTGGTTTGTTTACTGAGACCAGAGTTTAACACACCCTACACAGCAAAATCAAACGTGTTAGATTTTCAGTGTTTGTGTGAAAGTAAAAATATAGTGATTTCAACTCTTGTTAAATTCTAATTCAACTACAAGATAGCTAATTGAAAAGAATAACCCTCTATCACATGTGTTGCAAGTGAATTAATGGATCTAGTAACATTTTGCTCATGGGGAAAATAGCAGTTAGCAGTCCATTGATCCCACTGTTCTCTCTGTTCTCTACAGGTACTCCAGCTTCCTCACACAGTCCAAACACATGCAGGTTAACTGGTAAATCTAAATTGCCTGTAGGTGTGAATGAGAGTGTGGATGGTTGTTTGTCTCTATGTGTTGGCCCTGCGATAGACTTCTGTACAGGGTGTACCCTGCCTCTTGCCCAATGACAGCTGGGATAGGCTCTAGCCCCCTCGTGACCCTTAACGGATAAGCCGTATAGATAATGGATGGATAGATGGTGTTTTAAAAATACAGATCAACTCTAACTCTAACTCTAATCAAAGAGTTAAATATTGAGTTCAGTTTTACATCCTTTACAGTGTTAATATGGCAGTAACTCTGTTAAGTGTTAAAAAAAGAATATATGGATAGTGTTAACTTTTGACATTACACACTAGTGTTGTATAAATTCAACACTGACCTGTGTTGACTGTGTTAAATTTCAACTATTAAGAGAGTTGCTGCAACTCTGTCATAGTGTGAAGTATTTAACCCTTTCAAAAGTGTAACTCTATGTAGTGTGGACCAATATAGACACTTTCAAAGTGTTGACTTTAACTCAATAGGTGTTGAATTAACACTGCTGATTTTGCTGTGTAGTATATTAAATAATCTGTAAGTCTTTTTTATTATAGGACTCATTAAATACATTTTGAAGGAACTGAAAATAAAATGCAGTCTATACCTCTGTGAAGCTTAATGCTAACAGCATGTTAATAGGCTCTTAAGGATGACACTAACATGTTCATGATCAGTAGGTATAATCTTTACCATATTAGTACTTAACATTAACACTAAACAAAAAATACTGGTGAGATTGATGGGTATGTCAGTTGTGCAGATTTTTAGAGTATGGATCACCATCCCTATTTGTGTTAAACAGCACAGGTCATCATGCTGATCCAATACCTGCTCTTCCTCTCTCCTCTCCATCACCCTCTCTCTTTCTCTGTCTCCTCATCTGACTGATACAGTCTTTTCATGTTCACCTGTGTCAGTGAGGAAAGTAAAGACAGGCAGTCAGTTGATATTTAAATGTAAATGTTGACTCTAATAGGATAATCTTATAATGAAAATAAAGATACATAATTCCGATTTTAACTTGACTTTAAACCCCTTTTCACAAACTGAATTGAAAGAAAAGCATTTCAACTTTTGTGTAAAGTTCATCAGTCTGACATTAGATGGATGGAATTAGTGTTAGCTAAGTAGCATCAGGGTGGGCGTCCACTGTTTACTGACACACAGGAGCTGTTGGTCAGGTGATGTCTGACAGTGAATGGCACCAAACTACAATCAGTATGTTAGCAAAGTTTGTTGACAGAATCAAAGAACCACTGAGCTGAGTAAAGATTTTGTAGCAATCACAAGATATTTCACTTCACCCACTGACACTACACACACACACACGATGATGCCACTGATCAGATGAGAAAGCTGGTGATCTTGGTGTTGAACAATATCTTTGCAGCAGCATGGTAGTTACTTTAGATTCATATACACCTCAGAAAAAATACCTTGGTGACCTGCATACAGACATGTGGGCACATGTACATGTAAATGAAGAATGACAAGTTAACAAGGGGGATGCATTTTGGTCATTTTGCTAACAAGGGGGGTAGCATCCCCTCTCAGCCTACTGACTACAACTTGCCAATCAGGTAACTGTCTTTCCTTTTGTTCTACTTGACAAGACATTAAACGATCCAATGCAGACTAGTAAGAGCTTGTTAAACTGTGGCCCTGGCCTGATTAAAAATGGAGATCACACTTATTAACTGGGGTCAATGTAAAATCAATTAACAAAGAGTAAATAAAACCCACGTCATTTCACCTGTCACCTGTGTCAGGTGGCCAAGTGCCTGGTTAGGCAATATGAGCTTTAAAGAGATTTAATCCCGTCTCCTCTCCTTCATTACAAATTTGATTTAGCCAAGCAGAAATACAGCCCTCCTATCAGCAATTTCCTCTTTTCTGTAGGAAGGAAATAACTGATGAAGCAGTCTGGTAACAGGGTAGTCTTGGTAAAAAAGAGAAACCCACAGAGATAGAGAGTAGCATAACACTTCTTTTTAATTAAAGAACTACATTTGCGACAACACCTCCACTGTGCAGCTCTGCCCATGTGTATCATATGCAACACAAATGGGACCCTCGTGGTGAAAAGGAAATCTTATTTAGATTCAATTTTCTGATGGGAGGTGCATGAACGGCATATCTGTCAGGCATATTTATCAAGTCTTTAGGCCAGAATGAGTATTACACGAAGGTGTAGCCAGATAGCTGGGGACTAATAAAAGGAGTAAAGGATAATGTGACCAAACATGTGCATTAGTGAAACTCTCGAATCATGAGGACAGCATGGACTGGTAGAGGAGGATGTAAACCACTACAGTGCTTTCTGATTTCAATTCATAATACAATTCATAAAATTATTTCTACTCTATCACAACTCCTGAAGTAATAACATTTTCCTTCCCATTTGTGGATTTAACTCTACCTTCATTCTCTGATAAGTCCAGATTTACTAATTACTATACAGAATGTATTTATTCATCCCATGGACTACTATTACTGTTTCTTAAATTGCTGTACACCAAAATTCAGGAGCACATTTATAAATGTAAATTCTATAGATGTAGGGGCCTGAAAGAGGCACTGTCTCTAAACAGATCACTGCATCAACATTCACATCCTGTACATAATGTAAACATAAGAAAAAGTCATGTTCTATTAACCTTTCTATAATGTTTGAATAACTGAAACTCATGTAAACCAGTCATAGTGGTGACTGGTTTGGTCATCGTGTTGATGGGAAGGCTGATTTACTGTAATTACTCTGGTTACTCTAAGGTGATGTGAAGAAGTCGCACCCTCCCTCACTGATGCTGCTCTACTCCAGAGGTCATTTAAAGAGCAAACTACAACAAACTGCTAAACCTACAGAGACCCTGCATATCGGACACCCATTGTGAAGGCAAGATGCAAGATGAAAGATGTAGCTTTGGTTGAGGGAGGAAACTGTCTCAGGCTGGCCATGGTTCATGGTCCTCGCTATTAAGCAAGGCTAAAACAACATGACTCAGTGTGATTATCCCATGCTGTGAAGCTACTGTGCAAATGCATGTAATCACACCTTGGTACACCCAAGGTTATTACTGCATGTTACACCATGCCCTGGGAAAAACAACCTAATGCACCCTGACCTCAACACTACCAGGTGTGCTTGACCACATTTGATGTTGCACATTTTGGGATTATCTCTGCAAAGGCTTTGATTGTGTTGTACTCAGTTGTGACAAACAATGACACAAGTATCTGCGTGGAGAATGAAAAAATAGAGTTTGAGATAGATGTTCAAATCCTGCTTCCTTTCATATATGACCACATCTGATTTTCTGTTGGAAAGTTATATAGTTGGAATTCTCGCCTACTCCATTAGCCAAAAAAAAAAAAAAAAAAGCTCTTTAAGTTATGGCATCACACCGGTGATCAAATGCTGAAACTGTAAAGCATGAGTTTCACTAATGGAAGGCATTAGGTTGCAGTCCTGTGAAAATACAGACAAAATGCATTTCTGTGGCTTTCCATAATGTTGTAAATAATAATGCCATTACAATTGGTCCTCCATTAACATGCCTTTGTGAGTTAATGGAATTTAAGTTGTTTTTTTCTTCTCCTTTTTTTTATTTTTTAAATTTTTTATTTATTTATTTATTTTTTTAGTTGTTGACCAAAAGCTCTCTTAATCAATTCCAGGAAGCGTTAAGCTCTCATTTTACATTTTGGTTCATGTTTCTTGAGGAAAAACAAAGTCAAAGCTGCTGCCCCAGCTCAACACGAGTGAAAGATCACACTAAAAGGTTCTGATGTTTCATATTTCTGCTGTCTCTGTCTGCTGTCCCTCTGACATGAAATTCAGAACCTCACATGCACACACAGTGTACATGAAAGTACATATCAAAATTGAATTATTCAGTGTACAGCACAGCACAACACAACACACCACACACAACAGCATGGTGTTCTGGGTGGATAGGCAATCACAGGAGTATATGCATGCTGACATTGATCCGTCTGATATAATCCATGTATTACACTCTACATCAAATAGAATGAAATTGACTGTTGAATTACAGGGTAAGTTCAGCATCGAAGGGGAGCTATGAAGTCTCCCCACACTGTGGGGATGTCCACAGTGTAACAGCCAGCTGTAAATAAGTACTCACTTCCTGCATTAAACCCATTATCACTAGGCAAGCTGGCTAGCAAATCTTATCAGGGGAGCCGTCCCTCCCCAAGTCAGAGATGTTTGAGAGATCCCATTTAGTTGTGTGCATGAATCATTATCACAATGTGCCTTGTCGGCACACCATCTCCAGGAAACAGGCATTAGCTGTAGAAATGAGATTAGAGTGGGCAAAAAGCATCAGAGACAGAAAGGACACACTGACAAGTGGGAAGATTAGGGAACCCCGACTAGAGGCTGCTTACACAAAGGTAGACTCTGACTTGGCTTACATCTTAAAAACAGACTCCAAATCCATGTCTGAGTTCATCCGCTACACAAAGCTACCTATCCACAATCTTAAATGACTATTTCTCTATGTAATCTGAGTAAATCCAAACTCTTCAAAGTAAAAAAAAAAAAAAAACAACAGCTCTTTTTTTAGCATTGCACTTCTATAGCACTGAGATATCATCTCATTTCATGTATTCTTCATCAGTGTGAAAACCTCTCACCTACATTACCTCACCACAACTCGACCATTCAGTCAGAGATCCTGGTTTGTTATGCTAGTAGTGTCTGATGTAGCCTTACGACTCAAGCCTCAAGCAGAGATGAGGGGCGAACTACAGAGATCTTGTAAGATCATGTCTTTGTAATTCCACACCACCAAACTTGTACTCTTCAGCTCCAAAAGCTCCTTCTGAAGCTACAAAAGACTATATGCATCTTTTTTTCACACATGCAGTCATTCACCAATAGCTGCTAATATAATAACAATATTTTATAATAATATTATAATATTTTACGAGGACATTTTTAATTACTTGTTTAATCCCTACACAAATCAATTTCAAAGTATGTTGTGGTTTACAATGTGTGTGTCCTGCCATTGATAGACTAACAAACCCTCCTGTGTTAGCCTCTAAACTTCTATCCACCAGGGCCTGCAGTGAACTTGCTTTGCCTGAGTTTGCTTTGACTGTCTTCAGTGTCTTCCAGTTAGGATTTTGACCACACAACCACACTGACACGGCTCTTGTTAAAGTCTTCAATGATATTCACTTAAATACAGACAGGACAGAACTTAAACGCTACTGGATCTCTGTGCTGCATTCAACACTGTCCACTGCAACATATTACTAGACTAATATGTCTACTGAGTAGACAAAAAAACAAACAAAAAAAACCAAAACAAAAAAAAAAAAAAAAAAAAAAAACAAATATGGAGTTCCCCAAGGCTCCATTCTGGGGCCTCTTCTGTTCAACATTTACATGCTCCCACTCGCTGAGATTATGACAAACAATAAATAAATATCCATAATGATGCAGATGACACACAAATCTCAATAATGTGCATCTTCATATAAACAAAGATAAAATTGAAGTCAATGTGTTTGGAGACCAGGAAGGGCCATTTCAAGTCAGCACTCCATTTGGGAAAACTGAAAACCAGAAACCAAGCCAGAAATCTTGATGTAGTCACAGACTCAGACCTGATGTTTGACAGCCACATTAAGACAATTAAAATGTCAACCTACTATCACCTTAAGAACCTATCAAGGATTAAAGGACTTATGTCTCAACAGGACTTGGAAAAACTCCACAGTATAGGTTCAAACCAACACTGTGAAACAGTACAAAATCCTATCTTGCTTTACAACTGAATAATTTTTTTATAGCAGTAGAATTTAAGAATATACAAGGATTATGATTTTTTGAGTAAAACTGTTGCTTACTTATGTGACTGAAATGTAATCATCAATGCAAAAGTAAAAAAATATTAAATCAGTGATTATGTGTGAGCCATAGCTTGACAAAAGGAATGATTTTATATTTTAGAGTACAACTCCCAAAACACCTTGTCTGTACAACCAGTGTAAATCAAATGAGGAGGGTTTAAGATAAGATTCTGCCCTCTGTTCTATTGAACACAAGGGAGGAGGCATAAAAGTATCCACCTGTATCTGTACACATGCTGACTGAAGGATAGAAGCTGTGAAGGCAGAGGCTTTAAAAGGGATTCTGTTCCCACAGTTTATATGATTCCACCAGTAAGAACAACTCAGCAATTCTTAAAAGCCCTTTAAGGTACAGGTACAAACCAGAACCAAGAGCTGCAATTGATTTCTTGTCAAAATACCAGATTCATGTAGCATGAGCCCCATGAATCTAAAGGAAAATCACCTCATGAGCAGTTCACAATGCAGTCTGAATAATGCCCTGCTTCTGTAAAATGAATGCTGCAGGTAGATTTTCATTATATTATTTCATCATCCAATTATTTTGCATTTCAGCTCCTTCATTAAGGAGGGAAGCACCACCAGGCAGATGAACATTTTTTCTTCAGTTTATCAGACTTATATTAAAGCTGCCTTTTTTTTTAAAGGATCATGATTCTTTAAATGTGTGTACATTTGAATTTCCCCACTGTGGGACTAATAAAGAATTATCTTATTTATACAAATATTGTGTGTAGATTATGGTTATTTGTTACACGTTGTTAAATTAGAGCTGCACCATGTCTAATGTTTCTACATTGTATGAATCAAGTTATAACAGCATGCACAGAAAATACAGAAATAATGTAGATAAGCCTATATAAGCTGTTATGAGTCACAACAGCTGTGACATTAATACTTACAGTCTATGCATACCTGCCACATCTCAACAATAGCATCTACAAGAGGAAAAATCTCTTCAGCAGGGAGGTAATTCCAACCTGCTCTCACGGCAGTTTGTGAAATAGTCAGTCTCCTAATATCTCTTCAGTGCTCTTGAGACTGTGCTGGAAGACAGAGCAAACCATCTTGCAACTGCTCATATGTACAGTATGTGCCAGCCTGAAGGAGTTGGACTACCTGTGCAACCTGATTGGACTGCAGGTACCACCTCATACTGCCAGTAGTGACAAGGACACTAGCTGAACACAAAACTAGAGACAAATCAGTCAGGAAAGATAGGGAGAGAGCAACTGTCTCTGGCCACCACATGTAAAACCATTCCCTTTTGGAGGGTTGTCTTGCTTTTGCCTCTTCATTGTGCTTGTTGGTGTTATAGTGTGATGATTAAGTGTTACTGTATTTTTACATATTAGTAAATAGAAATGCTAACAGGATATCAGGCTACAAGATATTAGGCTCAAGTAGGCTACTGTAAGCAGCCCTCTCTTTCTATTGTTATCACATATTACCTTTGGTATTCAATTAAATGGGGGGTGGGGGTGGAAATGCATAGGCCTGTCACCAACTGCTCTAAATCACCTCTCATCTTAGAAAAAAAAAATCATATAATAAAGCGTAGACTGAATGAATGAATGAACAAATAAATAAATGATGGAGGTCAAATGCAGTGTAACATTGAAAAGTTCACTTTTATGAAATAACCTAAATAAAAGTGATAACTGCAGGGATTAAATGAGGAACATGAATAGCGTCACCCCGTCTTTGTGTCATTTATGCAGCCATGTTACTAGATTTGCTGCAAGTTAGTGTAAAGGCAGGTAGTTTGGGGTTCAGGACAGCTACTGTGTTGTGGGTACACTTGGTGCGTTCCATATCCCTTTGGATTGTCTGCCGTCGATGGGCTACATTCCATTTCAAATTGTCCCCGGTCTGAAAAAAAATATGTGGCGAAGACACGAAAGTTATTTCCATTTGAAATACATTAGTCTGAAAGTCATGCTGAGAGGCACGAAAAAAATGGAAAATTTGTGTCTGTGGGCATGAATCAATAGATTACATTTCGTGACTATGTCACAAACTGCAGTGAGACCGGGTTGGTAATTCTGGTGCTAGTTTTCTCCTCTGACTGGAGCTCCCACATCTGCCACCAGACCTCTACGGCAAGTCTAGAATGTTGCTGATCATGTCCTCCCCACCCATTCACCTCTGGCTCCTTGGCTTCATCTTGTTTATGACTCTGGTACTATGTAGCCCACAGAGCAGAGAGGGGAACTGCTCCTTCTTACCTCCAAGGAGATATCACACCCTATACTGTGCTGTGACCATTCACAAAAGTGTCTACTGAGTGACTGTCATGCAATATGCAGTTGAAATGCAAATGTTTTAATACCTCTGTGCAAATTGCATATTTTGCTGTTTTTTGTGAAAGTGAAAAGAAGTAACTGCAATTTCTGCATCCAACAGGCATCAAAATACAGATTTCTGCAAATGTTAATACATGATAACCATTTATTTTATGAACTGGAAAAAAAGTAAATAGAATGAAATATTAATTGCAGATGTGCAAAGGTTTGGTCACCCTACTAAGTCAGCACTTACTAATTCTTCCCTGGGCAGATATCACAGCTTACAAAACATTTCCATTGTAGCCAGTTGAGAGTCTTTCTGTTCTTGATGAGGAATTTTAGCCCACTTTTCCTTGCACGTCACTTCAAGTTCGAGACATGTTTTGGCTGCATGCACAGCATGTTTAAGATCTACCCTGTGGAGCAAAGTTCCTGCCAAAACTTAACAAACAAAACACATTTATCCATATGCCCTATGATTCACTAACAAACACAGTCTGGTTTGCAAATACAAAACACCATGAATAATTGAATGCATTTTGTTTTGCAAATACAAAACTTACAGACTGGTGACAATGGTGGCACTTAAATAATCTGTGATATCTTTTTATAGCTTTCCTGCTTTGTAAATATCAATTCATTTTCAGATCCTCATACAGTTGATTAGAGGATCATTACAAGTTTTGAAGAGTTAGATAACTTATTCTCTGGAACTACCATTGGTTGACAATTCCTATGATAACTCACTGTACAGCGCTGAATGAGTCAATTAAACAAGTCCTCTGACCTAAGCGACCATATAGATTTACTGTCCCAACCCTTGGATATGAGTGCACTGACAGCAGGTGCACCACATTTTTGACCCGTAAAAGCGAACAAGAAGTAGGCTTTCTGGACCATCTGTAACAATAATAAATACATGGGCAAAGCTGTGAAACAGTCATAATTTAGTCCTGTTACAGTTACTACAGCTATTATATGATGTGTTACAATAAAACATGAAATTATGGGTTGTAATACGCTCCTGGCACAGATGACCAAGATGGTCATTTTTACAGCAGGACTGTTACCAATTAAGGCCTAAGGACTTAATTAAATCAAGTGTTTTACAAGTAGGAAGGTACCCACACCTTTGCACATGCCACTATTCTGTATATTTTTCTCTCATTTTTTTAAAGATCATGAAATAAAAAATAACAGTGAATTAACATTTGAGGAAAGGCTTATTTTAATGTTTGTTCACTGCAGGGCCTATATTTACTTATTTTCACTTCCAAAATCAACCAAATATGTAATTTGCCCTGGGGTGCCCAAGCTTTTAAATACAACTTTAACTTCAATCAGTGAGCTGAGAGGAAATGTTGGGCATGTAGGGAAAATGAAGACAGAACTGAAGCTTTAAAGTGAATGATTTTATGGCACTGGCAGGTATCTACTGAGTTTTTATGCAGTTTTGTAAAACTGGCAATATATAATATATATGCTGTCTAACAACTGTGAGACCCTGTGAAATACCAAGTCCTAGTTTTGTAAGAACAGAACAAAACATGGGGGTTTAAAGAAAGTAATCTTATTTTGTGACAGCAATCAGGTGAGACAGTTAGAGGGAAAAAACATCAATCTTAAGGATCCACTGAACTTGTTTAGTTGAAACATATCAAAGTGATTATGGTATAGATTAAATAACAGTATTTTTAATGCAAAAGGAATAAGCTTTTTCAGACCCTGTAAGAAAATCAGGGAGTGTATCTTTCAGGATGAACGAAAAATGGTTTTCAAGGCTGATTTTCCCTTTTTTCAGAGCAAAACAATGAATGAAGCATAATTGATTACTAATGTAAGTAATCAAGTACACTTTTGCAAGAATGGAACACCATATTCTTTAGCTACTTTGTAATAGAAGCTGATACAACTTGAATGCAAGTTAAAAAAAGAGGGCATGAAAAGCAGGGAAAATGCATAGCTCACAGTTTCTATCAGGCATGTGCTCCCAGGGCTCCCTGGTGGATTGAAGACTGGTGCTCAGGAGGATGAGGGGGTTAGTGATGGACATGTGGGAGGACTATGGATCCAGCTGTGCTGTCTGTAAGCTAAAGCCTCACTTCAAAGTCCATCTCCCCATCCAGCGGCCTTGGACAGCCCTTGTTGAAATGCACAGATCTTAGCGAAAAAACCAAGGGAATCCACTACAGATCAATCTGGCTAAGCCGTGCCATAGACGCATACCGATGATGTTCATTAAGACAGCAAATGCTCTCCAAGGTGACTTGTATCTCATCTAAGAATGTGAACAGCAAGCCTTTAGATAGTATCTGAGAAATGTGAAAAATGAACAAAAGGCCTCTAATGCATTCCCACAGTGATCCCAGGAAAAGGCAAATTTCAAAGCCCTACCAAACCTCCACACCAGCCTTCTGAGAGTGATCAAACTAATGCCATCTGGACTCCAAGGTCCCATTATGAAACTGACGATTAGGAGAAAGGAGAAAGGAATGAAATGAGCTGAGCTGTTTCACAGGATACAAGACAAACACTATTCTGCTGGCCTGAGACTACAGCTTTGTAACATGTCCCTGTTTCTTTCTGACATTCACCTTTTTATAGCTGCTGGGATGGCAATATAAAGCTAACAATCACTAACAGCCTCCATAAATAGTTTATAGCACAACATCAGCATAAATTAGGCTTGTTATCACCCCATGCACCATGTTGTTCACTTATATTTACTATGCTTTAGTCCTGACATAAATAACAAGGCCTGCTCAATTCATACCAAACTTGAGTCATATTTTTAATGGCTCAAATTAAAGCTCCAGAGTACTGCAGACCAACAGAGGGCCCCAGCTGAATATGGTTTGCTGTTGTATCTCATTAAATCTGCATCAACACACCTTGTGAATATCAATATCCATGTCAGGATTCAAGAGCACAATAGCCTCTATTAGGAGGGTAACACAAGGTCTGTCAGGCCTCATTGTGGTGTGCTCACTTGGGAATGAGGTGTTGTTCTAATAAAAAAACCCAAAACAACCTACAGCTCCATGCATTGGTGCTAGTACTTATATCATCATAAATTTGTTTCACCCATATCCATAAATTTCACCAAAATTCTCTTCTAAAGTCATTTTTCAAACTGTTAAGCTGTATTTACAGCTGTCTAAAACACCACTCAGTCCTCTCTGTCGTTATTACCATTATTACAAACATGTCTCAACCAGCTGGGGCCCCTCACCTTGTCCTAGACATTGCCTCTCTCTTCAAACTGAGACATTTAGTCTTTTAAAGGATCCTTAGCTAAACACATGAAGTAAGTTATACACCACATTGTCACTGTACAGAGGAAGGCCTGAGACACTCCAACACAGACAGTAGAAGGCACAAGTTGAACACCTAGGATGTAGATGTGTACCAAAGAGCTCTCTCTATTGTTAACTGTAGTTAATTCAGCAGGATGTGTTTTTCCACTACCTTTGTTTACATGGCATGGTAACAGTGGTAACATCTTACCCACAACGAACAATCACTGTTCTGTCTTCTCCATGGTGCATGAATTAAAAGTGTCTTTGTAGTGTCTTTGATTCTTCAGACAACAATCAATTCTCAGACACACTTTCCACAAAAGGCTTAAGTAGTAGTTTTTACCAAATCATGGACCAAGGTGTCCATGTTGGTGGTACCAGTGATCATCAACCTTATCTTCTCATAAATGTGAACGTTTGTACCAAACAAACGTTCCAGATATAATAATATCTGGACCAACATGCCAACTCAATGCTCAATGCTGAAGCCACAGTGCATAAAGTAGCATCCATGATTAAACAAAACAAACAAAAACCTCAATCTAAAGCATTTTTGCTAATTTCTTGTATTTCCTGTATCTTGATGGATGTCCTTTGATGGATGTACATTCTATCGATGTTCTGTCAGTAAAACTAATTGCCAAAAAACACTCACTACATATTTTTGAGCACTTTTTTCACCATTGGCACTTCATGTATAAGTGAGAAAAAGACTAATCATTTTCTAAAGTCGGTCTTAGATGTGTATACATATACGCAGTTCAGTGGTATATTTTTCAGTCTGTACCAAAATTTCAGTCTTGTATTTACGTGGTTTGAGAAAACAGCATTTGATATGAATAAAGCAGCTGAGTCTTTTTGAGAGCACAGAGGTTTGATGTTGAAGCATGACTCCAAAGCAAACTAATACCATTACAAATGTAGGACAACAAACTGGGCAGGTCAAGGCAGAGGACAGGCTGTCTTTAGATGGTGTGGGCCAGCACTCGCTGTCCAGTGTTTATTTAACGGTGCAGCTGGTCTCTTGCCTCTCAAGTCTTTCCATGGGCAGCGTTTGTACTATTACACCATTGTGTCTGTGCTTGTACCAGGCAAAATGGATAACATTCCTCCCTTTTCAGCCCACTGTGTACAAAGAAATGTGGTATAAAAAAGGTATGGTGCTGGTCATCCATCTTCAAGGGGTGCATCCCCCACCCCTCCCACCCCCGTCAGCACAGTCTTGAATGTTGGAGCCGTCTCCTTCTCAGGCCCTTAGATAATAGCCTTGCGAGCATCCCACTGGATAACTGCCATGGCATGCTGAATGCCAGACAGAAATAATCTCCTCCTGGTGATAACCAAGCAATCTCAGAGCCCTGGGGAGCCAGAAACACTATTCAGAAAGCAATGGAACAAAACCAGGGCTGGCATGTAATGGGGCGGTGACACAGGGACCCAGGGGTTAGACAAATACATCCCTGTCACCAACACTAAGTCCGCTGACTGAAGATGAACAGTCACCACTGAAAGTCTGTAGGGCATGCAAGATGGATTATTAACTGTAAATGTACAATGTATGATTATCTCAGCCATCATTTAATGTAGAAATTCATTCATGCAAATGGTGTTGCTTCAAAGGACTATACTGCAGAGTTTGCATGTTTGCATTTACTGACATTTGTGATTTGTGATAAATAGAAAAAAAACATGCTAGCCCACAGATATGGTGCTTTAATGGTGGAAAGCCTAGTTTTTCATCTGCACAAAGGCCTCATCTTAACCTTGTTTACAAGCCAAACAAATAAGAGCAGAGCAGCTCAGCTCAGTATTAAATAGGACAAATCTGGTCCTGAGGGAGAGAAAAAAAAAAAAAAAAAAGATTGTCATTGTTCCGCAGCTGAGATATATAACCTAAAAACCCCTGGCAGCTCAAAATCCCACAGTCTACAGCATAAGAGTAAAAATTTCTGCCACACCAACTTTTTATTAATTTGTCACCCACCCCACCAAAGAAAATAAACTCTGGATTTACTGTGTGCAAACATGAAACATGCATACACTTCCTCAGGTTTCAAAGCTAAGGGGAATCATTCTGAGGGAGAACTGAGGAGGAATGAGTTGGACCCCAAGCCACCCCCTTCTCCAGCCACACATCCCACACCCTACTTGTCTTCCCTAATACTTCCCCAGTGATTAAAACCAGTGGCTTAAGCCTCCATTGTACTACCTTGTGGACACATGCATGTACATGGACACCACAGATGTGTAATTCTTATTATTTTCTAGAGTCAGTTGCTTTAACTATATCATCATAATAAAGCCATCTTGATAAAAGTGGGTGTAATGGAACCACAGACAGGAAACACCAATGTGTCATCTGTCTCATTGTGAGGTATGGAGCCCCAGAGTGAAAGAGAAATATATAGTGTGGGCACGTTTTACTACAAAATACATTTCATTCCAATGTTTTAACTAATTTGTGCATGCAAGATAAGTCAGCCTGCATAACTACTGTATTATATAAGCTATTTGATTCATGTAATTACACTAACTAATGTTGCCTTGCTGGCTAATAATCTGCACTGATATTTGAAGTAGGCGCAGTGCACTTCCTGCCTCAGAGAGAAAGCCTGTCAGTTGTCATTGCTCTTTATCTTGGGTGCACAGATTAGTTAGAACATGGGAACCAATTGTATTTCAGACAAAAAAAATTCCCATAAACATGCTCTCACTATATATTTTTTTCTCTCTATTCTGTCTTTTTTTTACTTCCTCTGCATTTCTGCTCAGAAATATATATATATATATATATATATATATAAACAAAGTATTGCCTGAGAATGATAATATTGCACAAGAAAATGAGTAGGTCCAATGATAGTCTGGTCAGGCAGCGTTTCTGCCCAACATCCTGGATGGAGGGGAGTGATGTCCCGATGATCTTCTCTGCCGTCCTCACCACTCTGCGCAGAGATTTCCAGTCTGAGACACTGCAGCGGCCTGACCAGACTGAGATGTGGCTGGTCAGCACACTCTCTATGGTGCCTCTGTAAAAGGTGGTGAGGATGGAAGGAGGAGGGTGAGCTTGCCTCATCCGGTGCAGAAAATGCAGGCTTTGCTGAACTTTTGCAAGAGCAGTGATGTGCAGTGACCAGGACAGAGTGTCTGTAACCTTTACCCCAGGAACTTAATGCTGCTGACCATCTCCATGACAGAGTTATTGATGAGGAGTGGTGTGTGGCTTTGCTGTGACTACCTGAAGTTGATGACAATTTCTTTTGTCATTATCAACATTCAGGATCAAGTTGTTTGTTGCACACCAGTCCACTAGATGGTTCACTTCCTCTATATAGATAGGTCGTTATCATCTTGAATGAGGCCCACCAATGTCGTGTCATCCACATACTTCACATATGGTTGGTGGAAGACCTGGCATGGCAGTCATGGGTCATCATGGTGAAGAGCATTGTACATTGACATTGGAGTTGTTTCCCATCCTTACATACTGGGGTCTGTTGGTGAGAAAGCCAAGCAGCCAGTTGCAGGGGGGGGGGGGGGGTGGTGCGGTAAGCAAACTGGTGGGGTTTGAATAAGAGGTATTATTCAGGCATTATTCTTTGCTATTGTGATGTGTGAATCTGTGAATCTGTCTCATCTGATTCTGATTGTTAATTTATGTCAATATAACTTCAGAACATTTAAAGGGGACAGGATAGAGATTTAGTTTTCAAATAGTTTTCAACCATACCTCTTAAAATTAAATTCATCCAGCAACCCCCAAATCAGTTGGTGATGTCATTTCACCATTTTCTCATTCTACTGATGCATGCATGATGTATTAAAATCTATTAAAATCTATCCACATTAGTGCTGACACGGCCCAAACATCATAGACTAAATTTTTTCCCAATATAACCAGTGGGAATTTTTTATATGGTTTTAGGCCATGGATGAACAAAATGGCCTTTAACTCCCATCAGGCCTGAAGGGTTCTCTAAACTCCAAACTATACAGCTAAGTAGAATCCTCTTCAGTAATGTCATGAGTACAGCCCACACAGCTCTTCAGTCATTCAGACTGCTCCTTACACACCAACTTTACACACTGGCAGCTCCAAAAGGTACTGAGAGGTAACTCAAACAACAAGAGAAAAAGAACTAATCCAAGTAACCATCTTTATACTGTGTACAAATTTTGGTTAGAACTTGTCTCACCTTATTTACAGTATATTTTATACTTATTTTCAAACACCTTTATCCACATGAGGTTTGGTTAAGGTGAGTGGCTCTTGGCCATGTACAACGTGTTGTTGTAGTTTTGTTTGACTATATATCTGAATGTATTTTTCATCTGTACTTGTGGTTTAATTAAAACCCTGAGTAAATAAAACACTTATAACTCTTTGTATCCATAAGTCTTTGACTCTTCTTTAGAAATCTGAGGCTACTAATGCTGAATTACACTGTCTCTCAGTGCAGCGTGGAAGACAAAAGCTGCCTTGGCTTCAGTGTTTCTAAAAGAAGTGTTCATTAAGGATAGGCTGTCCCTTATGTTAAAAAAAAGAAAGACCAAGAGCCTACAACCACATTATACACAGGAATTACAGCATGCTAACATGCTCAAACTGACAATGTTAGAATGCTGATGTTTAGCAAGCACAATGTATACCATGTTCACCCTCTTAGTATGTTTAGTGCCAGTATGTAATCACAATGACTACATGAGTACAGCTTGGGCTGACACAAATATCATTAGTTGTGTAGATATTTGCCCATAAAGTCCAACATATTAGATAAACTGAAAATCTGACCTGAAGATGGTGGTAGATGAAAAGTCAGATGATCCATCCATTATCTATACTACTTATCCCTTGATGAAAGGATGAAGATGAATAACAAAACATTACATATTACACTGTGTCATTATAACAAAAACTAGACAAAAATGCAATGTGTATGAAAAAGTACAACCTTAGTGCTTCAATAGGAATTCAATAGGGTAAGTAGCAGCCAGGTGTTGCTAATCAAATGTCCTTGATTAACTGATCATCAGCAGGTGTGACCACTTCTATAAAAGCAGAAGTCTTTGCAGTTTCCTGGTCTGGAGCATTCAGGTGTGTGTTAACGAGAAAGATTTTTCACAGGTGGGAAACATTCAAGACAGTTGCCAATCTTCCTAGCAAACTGATGTTCCTCATGAATGCTTTTCTCATGTACGTGAGCATCTGCAGCCTACATACAAACTCAGTCTTTAAGGTCTGCATCAGGGGAGATAACTTCATCATTATGAATTGATTCTTGTCATTATTTTTGTATTATTAATAACTGCATATGTATAAGTTAGTCAATAGGTGGCAACACCCCTGCAATGTTTCAGATTCATGTGTTGCCACCATGAAAACAGTAAACAATCACCCCTCTTTTTCTAGCAAGGATTGTGTTGTTTTAGTGTTAATTATGTGTGACAGCATACAAACACAATAATTCAAATTACTATGTATTGTTTGCACATCTGCAACAAACAGCACCAAGGGCACATAGAGAGGTGAGAAATCCCCATGCCTTCTCTTCCCACATCCAGAAATAGCCAACATACATAGCAGTATCATTTCCTCTTTGTGTAGCATGATACCCTGAGATTAAAGCTACGCAGAAAAACTGTGCCAATATATGGATAAATTAATTATTCAATTGGATGCAGTGCATGAAGTGTAAGAGAAATGGAGATTTATAGAGTAAAGCAATTACTCTAAGCCTGGTGCAGCAGCCCTTATTTAGCTGAATGGTAAGCTCGCCTTGCTTGAAGGAGCACTAATTACTGAAGCTTATAGGAGGCTTACACTAATCTTGATTGAATTTCTGAGTGTGATATGAGATCTTGCCATCAAACTTTTTCCTCACTGACAAAAGAGCAACTTTTAAAACCAATGTTTTCAAAATTGACTTAACCTACTGAGTGTGCAAAGAAATCCGACTGCAGAATCTACATAAACTCACCTACTTTATTTTGGGAAAAAAAAAAAAAAATCTAACAAAAAAAGCGCATAACATCACAAGCAGACTGAGAATGTGTGTAGTCCTGAATACCAACAATGTTATTGACAGACTGGTGTTAGTACAGTGTGTGTGTGCTTATAAAGATCTGTGTTCAGATAAGCTTATAAAAGCAGAACATGTAAAACAAGACAATAGTAATACTAACACTAGCTTTTATTAATGTTTAAGATTCACAAATGATAAAGTGTCACAAAGGGTTTCCCACCCTATATATATATATATCTTATATACGCGTTCAGTGTTTGTGTTCACATTAATGTAGTTTGTCACCAATGCAACAGTGGGGCTCACTGATGTGTTTTAATTATAGCTAATTTCTATAGAATTGTCAGTGTGCACCAGAAAGCATTACCAGTTTTAGTCAATTTTAAATCTAATATTTCTCAGGTTTTTTTCTGTTGTCTGACAAACAAAAACACACAGCTCATGAGAATGTTCCAGGGGCTTCCATAATAATGCTGAGCTGACAGAATTATTTAAAGGCAGAGTAAGGCATCGTGAGGAGAGACTGTAGATATTCAAAAGCAGTAGAAAAACAAACACACCCCTCCCTCAGAAGCCCCCCCCCTCCCAAACCTGTGGATGTTCATCAGCATGGGAACTGACGTCAACAACTGGCTGAGGAGGACAGTGGCGGAATTTCACAGCTGAAGCAAAACAAAGGTAATATAAAACATCATCAACGATACGACATGCATAAAAACACAGCATCCACAACATAATGGAATAAAAACTAGCAAGAGTTAGTGGTTAGTGGTAGAGCCATAGTGAACGAAGAAAGGCCTCTAGATATGTAGCTAAACTAACAAGGGCAGTAACTTCACCTGGCATAGCATTTCAAATTATACATCAAGCCGACTGTGCTCGAAAACTTTTGTTTTCAGGTTTTCATGTATATAAAAGTCTTCATAAATGTTGTAAGGACAGATATCACAATACAGAGCAAATGACAGAGCGCTTAGGTTGTGTTTTACATTAGCTGCATTGAAACTAACATGCAGAGCTGATGAGACGGTTTCTCAGAGAATAAACAGGCAGCAGCAGAGACTGAGCAACCTCCGCATCTGTTTTCAGACCATTCAGTTCCTGGAGGTCCCTCCACCACTGGAAAGCTTTACACATATAGCATGTCTTAATTGTAAGTTTTCATCTAGACAGACATGTTTACAGCCCATGTTTTACATCCCCCCAAAATGTGTTCATATACAAATATTTTCTTTTGCAGAAGTACAAAATACAATGTAACCTTTGCTATGTCTTTTTTTATTCAGACATAACAAGAAATATTATCTAGTACATTATTATAGTAGATGCACTGCAGACTTTTTCACAAAACTGTTCAAAACTTGCATACTTACACATCCTACAAATCTGTAAAATAATAAAAAAAAAGAAATGGACCTTTACAGTGTACTTTTTGCTGATAACTATGGCAGGTGATGTGCATCTAGCATCTCAACCTGCTGAAGATTGGCCTGGCTGTTCAGGGGCACAAGGTTGTAGAACCAGTGTTGGTGAATAAACATAGCTGATCAGGCCCCCTAGGTGCGGAGCCAGTTGTCAGCAAGGATGCGTATGGCTGGGGAAGCAGTGATCAGCACAGCTGCATGGGGGCGCTTGGCTCTGGAACTGATGCACAGGGTCCTGGCAGTGAAGCAGGTGTCATCTGCCAATACAACTGATGAGGGACAGCCAGATGTGGAGCCCAGTGAAAGTTGTGGCTCATCAAGGACACGCACCTGCTGGAGAGCTGCCAGCGACGACTTCTGTTAGAAAAATATGGCTGTCCTAAAATGCCTACCTGCTTCACAGTAACTGGGGTTATTCCACTGTGCAGGAGCAGGGATCTGAACAGCACCCTCAATCAAATATCGCCAAAGAAAGATTACTGAGTGAACATAAAATTCTATTTAAAATTCTTCTGACTGTAAGTAATGGGATAGTTACATGCAACAATAATGTTAAAGCTAAAGGCATATTTGGTGGTCACATTAATTTTCAGTTTACTCCTTTAAAACATTGAAATAAAACACTGCTAATGGACTAAAATCAGCATTTTTCATGCCTCAGTGAAACTGATTCAGACCAGTTTAAGTTGTACTATGCATTTGTGGATATTGATGTTTTGCGTTAGATTGAAAAACTGGTATAAGGGGAGAAGTTTTAATCTGTATTAGAAACTCAATTAAGTGTACAGAAATGCTGTTATGCTGTGTGAAGAGTATGCTGTACAATTTGAATCTCTCTGTCTCAATGTCCCTGTATTGCTAAAAATATACTTTTGGATCATTGTTTTGTATAATCCACATTTGTGACAGAGCATTCTCTTCTACAAGAATGATTTCCCATAAATAAGAAGTTTTTTTTGGTTATTTGTCAGATAAAAAAAATAGGAAAACATCCCTACCATGGGTAAATGAGTAAAGTCAAAAACGTATCTGGCACTTTGACCTGTAACAAAAAGCAGCTTTGATACTGATCAGACTTTGTATAAAGTTCTAAGAAATCTTGCTACAAGCCACAGCAGTGGGCCTGGTACCGTGTTTGTGTGTCATGGCAAATTGTAGTCTAAGAGACACCTACTATAGCAGGATCTACTGTACTACTACTAGAACTACTATCTCTATTTCAGATATACATCTCAGATGTTCTGTTCTCAGAATATCAGATTTTGTCACTGCGATAGCATTTATAGGTGTGTAGTTACGATCAAGATGAAGCCAAGTTCAAGATGGGTACTTGTGTAATAATATATTAATAAAATACTGAATACTCATTTGTTGGCATATCAACATGTTGATGGGCGTTGTGGCTGCAGTGATGCCATCAAGTTGGTCTCTAATTACAAATGCATTAAGAAACTCAAAAATTGAATGTCATCCTAGTAATCACTGAGGGAATAGTTGTGTAGTGTGGAAACAAATGTGAGGAAACTTAAAACTGGGAATCAGTTTTCTTCTGCTGCTAATCATTTCCAACTCCCTAATGTCAATATGCCTACCTCTAAAAATAATATGTTTTTCACTCCAACAAATAAATCAGACATAAGTCCTTGCAGTAATGAATAAACTTGCCACTAATCACTCAAAATTACTCCTTCACCCATGTATCACATTTTTTAAAGAAACTAAAATAATTTAGGTAGAATAGCTCAACACTGTAACAAATTAACACCAATTTCTCAACCAGGAACAGTTGAGCATGCATTTTTCTATAGGCTGAACCCCCCAGTTTTCTATTCTTGGCCCACTTATCTTCATTTTGTACACTACATTTTGTACACTACATACAGAGTCTTGGGGCAGGTTTTCACATGTATGTAGACAATATGGTTATATTCCGTATCTGGTAAAAATGCTCTGTCAGTTTCTGTCACAGTATTTATAGTCTGTAGCACCATAGGTAAGTTACATTCAAAAATTAATGGATAGTGCTTTGAAAAGGCTTTGGAGGTAACATACTGTATATCTGCCTTATGTAAGATTTCCACCCAAAATTTGTGAAACGATAAATGATGAGCAAAGCTGCAAAAGCAAACTTAAACACATTTAACCTCATTAGAGACTGTTCAGCGGCACCCAGGCTCTGTAATGCCAATTCTTAAAGCTTGTCTCGACAGCTGTCATCTAACCAGTGTTTGGCCTTAATGAGCACTAAAATTAACCCAACTTCTGCTGTGACCATTTACATTTTTATTCTTGTAAAACACCCCACTAAACAGAAAAGATGTGGCCCTGATGTTAATTTGCAGTGGGCCTAGCCACTCAGCCCCTGAGTCACAGGGCTTCATAGTGTGGCTAAAAGTGGATGAGTAATGGAGAGTGTGTGTTAACAAAGAGAACAAACCACAGAAAAATACAAAGGAGCCAGGGCATGCACACACGCACACACACATCTCAATATCTGCTCATACTGTATGTGCATACAAAATTGCCAATTAATTTAGATTTCTTTCCTTCAATGCTTTTTTTTCTATTTCTTCTTTTTTTCCCAGCACAGTCTCTGAAAGTAAACTTATTAAACTACAGTGCATCAAATGAACAAATTATATGCCTAGGGGGCTTCATAAATGCATGTCAGTGATGCAATGAAATCAACATTGTTTGTGTGTGTGTGTGTGTGTGTGTGTGTTTGCGCCTCTACTTCAGTGGGTGTGAGTGTTTTGTGTGCAAGTGTCATGTCTGGGAGCTGAGTTCTTAGGAGTTTTGACTGGGTAAAATGAAATTCAGAGTACACCCACAGGGCAGCACAACTGAACAAATACAATAATTCAATTTACTCTTCAATTACATTCTCATTCAAGCTTTCCCCTCTTTTAATTAAAATGATGTACATGTCGGCACTGAGCAGACGCAAATATAATCAAATAAAATCCATCACAAGGCCTAACATTCCACCTGATAAACCAAATGAGGGATTTTGATATTGAGGGTTTTTTCTTTTTTTTTGGTCTAAAGCAAATCAGTAAATTGCTAGTGTGAAATGACGTTCAAAGCAATATGCAGTTAACAAACTGAAACTAATTAACACATTTCAAAGGAGTTCAGAGGATGAGAATGAACATGCCATGCATACTTGACTTTGATACTGCTATCACTCATCCATATTTCAGTTGGAGACATTAAATGCATTGATTTTCCAGAATTCCTAGATGTTGTTGGAATGGGGATGTCACTGCAGGTCGCTGCATGCCATCAAAAGGTACAACACAAAACAACCCGAGGCTGCTGATTGCTTATTCATGGTTCTGTCATCAAACATGTTATGAACCTGAATGAATGTGCTCTTCCTGCGCGCAGAGGGGATTACAAACACAAGTGAGCACACGCACATTTTTTGTGGTCTTCGGGCTAGTTATTGAACGCTTTCCTGGCCGCACAGGGAGGTCATGACAGCTATTGATGACAACACTCTAGGATGCAGACAGAACAAGTAAGGACAAGCTGACAGAGGCATATACTCTGTGTATGTATAGAAATGGGTGGCAAATAAAAGAAAATCAAATCATTAAGTTATTTATTAAGAAAACCTTCAGAACTATCATAGATTCTTCAAGTCACTCTCCTAAGGAGGGGATGTACAGCAGTCCTATACTCAGTTAGGTTGAGATCTCTGGACTGTGAAAGTCATAGCATATGATTTATTTGATCATTCATCAGATGTGACAGCTCAAGGTGACCTTGGTTTTAGAATCCTCATTCATTTCTCTGACACCACCATTTTCAAGGACACAGCAAGGACACAACAACACTAATGTTAAAGTGTTTTCAGTCAATGCACAAAGTGAATTTTGGATATGACACATTTACATACAAGCCAAAGTGAACACACAAGTTGCCACCTAGGCAGCACATTTCGAGGCAAATACATACATGCCACTTTAGCACACAATTCATGACTATCCTGGGGCTTTAGTAATTTACTTATATAAAAGGAAAAGGGAGAGAAGCTGGATAAGAATAACAAATATTAAGAGTGACTGGCAAGGTCTGAAATCAAACAAGAGCAGAAGGTACAGGACACTGTATAGATTACAATTTAGACACAGGAAACATGGTGAGAGAAAGGGGTATGACATGAAACAAAGGTCTTTGTATATTAACCCCGGCCCCCTCCTACTCTGCCAGATTATTCTGCCCCTTATGTGGTAACAGCCCAGGCTGCTCAGTACTCTTCCTGAGTTATTTCTAGTGTTTTCTGGTGCGCTTGCTCACATGTTTGTTGTGCTACAGTTTCTGCCTGCTCAGGTGTTGCTGCTTGCTCCTGCCAAGTCACCTACCGTCATCATCAGCAACTGCACCATTTACCCTCCTCTCAAGCTTCCCTGTTGCGTTCAAGTCCTTCTCCACACACCCCAGCCTCTTCTCTTGGATTCCTCATGCGTCTCTTGGCTTCCAAGTTTCTGTAGCTGCCACATTTCCCCTGGATCCCTTTACCTCACCATCTCCACCCATCTGCCACACTAAACTTATCACTCTTATTAAAACAATCCCTACCCACTCCCCAAACTGTCATGTCTGTGTCTGTGCTGAGGTCTCAGTTCTCATTTTTGATACAGTTGATTTTATGATTCTCCTCAACAGACTCAGGAACTGGGTTGCCCTTGGTGGAACTATTCTTGACTGACTCATTATTTACTTGCCTTAATGATGGAGCAGTTAACACAGCACTCCAGTTTAAAAAAGTTTTTTAGGGACTACATGTACAGACTTTCTTTGGTATATTTAATTTTGTCTATTCAGTTGTTTTATTGTTGTTCCTCATATTTTTCTTTTATCTCTCTCACCTCTTGAATTATTATTTTGTTGTGTCTGATTACAGGATAGGAGACTACTAGCATGCAATGTTAGACATGAATGAAAAGGAGAGGACCACTGAGATTCACTCATCCACTTCCTTTGTGTTGTCTTCACTCCCAAACCCCAACCCCACCCCCCAGACCCGTGCCCCCCACCTCAACACCTATTCCCATACCCCTACTCCCAAAAGTTCTTCCAGTCCAACCCCCACTCTACTGTTTTATTCCACACTTAAAATGAAAAATCCAAAATATAATGTCTGTTGCTGCATTAACACAGTGACTATATGAAAAAAACAACTTTAAAAAACATAGTCCATGTCCATTATTTCTATTAATTACAGTATTGTGCAAAAGTTTTAGGCACCTTAGATGTTTTTACTATTATCCTTCATCAGTATCATCAGGGAGGTGATCAGTCCCTGATTAACTGTGCAGCAGGACAACGAGTCCAAACACACAGTCAGCATCATAAGGAACTATCCTCAGAGGATAGTTCCTTATCCTCAGAGGATAGTTCCTTATGACCATCTACTGCATCTGATTTTGTTTTTTGTTTTTTTTCTGTTTACTGCTCTTCACATGAGGTTAATTGATGAATAAAATATAATCATGGGATTATTTTTGACAGCATCTTCACTTCATCTTACATGCCTAAAACTTTTGCACAGTACTGTATGAGACATTAATCAGTCACCAAGCACTTAATTAGTAACACCTGTACACTTGCTTAATTCATCCATCCATTATCTGTACCACTTATCCTTTGAGGGTTGCTGGAATCAGTCTAGTCACATTCAGCCAATTTAGAATTATCAATTAAGCCACATGTCTTTGGACTGTGGGAGGGAGCCAAAGCACCTGGAGAGAACCCACACAGGCACAGGGAAACAGGCAAACTCCACACAACCCTAATCAAAAAGCTGACAGAAAGGCTACAGTAACTCAGATAGCCACTTTGTACAACTGTGGTGAACAGAAAAGCACCAGAATGAACAACACCTCCAACATTGAGGTAGATATACTACAACAGCAGTAGACCACAGGTTCCACTCCTGTCAGCCAAGAACAGAAATCTGCAGCTGCAGTGGTCACAGGTTCACCAAAACTGGAGAGCTGAAGACTGGAAACATGTAGCCTGGTCTGATAATGGATATGCTCCATGACACGAAGGGAGGAATTATGCAGTATTAATATGATGGATTCTAATGAAGTAATCATGGAATGTGTGCAAGTCATGTGATTCTTGTGTTTTTGGTTCTCTCCTATACATGATGTGAACAACTTTGGAAGTGAACACTAAGTAGTAGGGAATATGTATAATTCAGATAGCTTTTTTGCTGGTTCTACTTTGCATTTTACCATTTCTCATCATGGTGAAATATTGTGTCTTTGTAGGTTACACAACCTCCAGCCTGTCAGAACACTGAGTCTACAATTTTGTACAAGTAAAACAGAACTTCACTGCTGAATCTGTAACAAAAATGTGTGGCACTCATTTTAGACAAGAGAATAATGTTCCTTGAGATATAATGGACTTCAGGATGGGACTGTCTGACTGACTGACAGCTGCCGTGGTTACTTCAGTATACACAGGTGCTTCAGTTCCTCCATCAGCAGCAGCTTGTGGTACTGCTATAGGCACAGGTCCATCAGTGATTCAGCTCTGTGGAAACTTCTTCTTATGTTTGCCAACTTCCAAATTAGTCAGGACACATTGCTTGTCATTATTGAAATCATTATGCTAATTACTTGTGGTTGTAACTCAGTGCAACTTTCCTGTAAAACATAACAGCTGGTAAGGTGTAATGGCTAATGTTAGCTAGCATTAACATCGATGACAATGACCACTGATCATGAGACCACTGATCATGAGGTCTATTTGAAGCCTTCTATTTGTCATGTAGCAATACTTATTTAATTATGCGCTAACAATCTCTAACAATTTATAATGTATAATAAGTATTAAAATCAAGGATGAGCAAGTATCATGAATTGACAGCTATATGTTTTGGCAGGCAACATGAGCAATATACATTATTATGCTCCCTCTCTCTCAGAGACACAACTTAAACTATAATAGCCTATGCTTCTTTATTGCGACCAGCTTAGGACAAGGGTAGCTTTCCTTGGGAAAATAATAAATACAGTTAGACAAAATAAAAACAAAATAGGTAGACTACAGAGGAAGGCTACAAATTCTGTTAGCTCCTAAAAATGCCAACTCCTTCTTATATATTTGTATCTATCTGCCTAACAAGCCAGGCCCTGTGGCTTTACCACTTGTATTTTATCTTGTTGTAGGGCTGTGTGTGAGTGTCTCTCCATCCATGTTCACATCTCAGGGTATGTCAAGAAAAGCAGGCTAATGCTAACAGAAACACAGCTGTACTGTCATGACAGCTTTTGCATCATGAATCAAAGATAAAGTCTGGAGTAGCTGATTGTTTTTCTGGGAAACTAAGCCAGTTTTTTGTGGTCTTTCAGAGGGGTAGAGAAAGGAGATAAAGAGAGAATACGACAGGATGGGGGTGGACAGAGATCAGTACCATTTGTATTGTTCGAAGCTTACTGCTTAAGCATCAATGACAGATATTTTCTTTATAAATATATGAATCTCTGCATTTTTGGCAGACAGCCTGTTATTCTTCTCATTTAAAATATTCCCCGCTGTTTTGAAAAGTTGCTTGCAATCTACTCTTGTTTACGTGGTACACAGACACCTTGTAGATCTGCCAGACTGGTGAAGCCAGTGAAATGATTTTAGTTACACCTAGAGAAATTGTCTCGCCAGTTTTGCATCATCAGATCGGCTCTTGTTAGACCACATTTAGAACAAATATTGGCCAGTCACAATTGGTGAACAGTGGTTCAGCGCACCCTTGGTTCTAAGGCTTTAGGAGACTTGCAGGTCATATAAGGACAGATGCATAAATTAATTAACATATCTCAGATGGAAACAAAAACTGGACATAATGAACTTTGTAAAGGTAGTTGTTATTGCAGGCTTGTTGAATTAGATTGCATTACATTGTAATGATTTATGTCTGTGTCGGCTTCCAAGTGATGTTATGCATGAAATCAGTCTAGTGAAAGTTTGGGGTGCTGCTGCAAAGTAGAGGTAGTGTGAGGACCTAAGGCTGTGGAGACCACACATTATGAACCATCTGTACTAAACAGCAGTCTCACCTCCTAATGGAGACCCAGACGTGATGGAGGGCAGGTGACAAAGCATGGTGAGCCATATTCATAATGTCCATGAATGTGCCACTCCTGCATTTCCACCTCAGGAGGGAGAAGCACTGAATAAGGAGTGGTTGGACATACTGTGTACAGTATGTGGCTGAAATGTTAGTGGTCCAATGGTTAGTGCTCAGTTTATTCTGGTTCCACTGCACTCCAGCCATAAATATTCACACACAGAAATTTGTACGAATGTAAATCTCAGTGTTGCAAGGGGGAAAAAATACTCATGCCTAAATACAGTCATGCCTTATCAGTGTATTTATTGGAGAAGATAACAGTTTATGTCAGTCCCTATGTTTTTTGTTTGTTTGTTTGTTTTTTCTTATACCATGGGCTGAAAGAAGAGCCAGAAAAGATGTGGAGAGTAAAGACAACAGTTGTGCCAGTAGTAATCGAAGCACTAGGGCTATGACCCCCAAACTGGGAGAGTAGCCCTAGGAGATTCCAGGTACAACATCTGAGGTCTCTGTCCAGAAGAGTGCAGTCTGAGAGCAGCTAAGATACTTAACCCTCAAACTCCCAGACCTCTGGTTGAGGATGCAAGCTTAAGGAAGGCACACACACACCACCCTTATTCACCCATAGAGCATGGTGACATGCCTCTAACATGCATGGGTAACATGCAAGTGTGTTTGTTGTTGAAGGTGAGGTATGGTGCTAGAGACAGCGGGGAGGGATGACACAGGACACAGGACACAGGGCCAAATCATAGCTCAAAAGATTTTGCATAAACTTTGCATTAAGGAGAGAGCATCATTTGTGTTTCATGCAGTGGTTATGTGTGTAATTTGTCTCTGTGTGTGCGCGTGCATGTCTCATTATCATCATCAACCTCGTCATCAACTGTGGTGTGATGAGAGTGTACATCTTAGTTAACTCACCCTCTAATCTAATGATATTCATTGATACACTGGAGTGTGGCCTCTGCTTGCTGAGCAGAAAGTAATTAGTTACACTTTTAGACCTGAGCTAATCCACAGTGACGATATCCTGCTTGTTTCCTCCAGAATTTGTGGCAGCTCAAATCTGTGCATGTGTGTGTGTGTGATGGAGAGACAGAGTAGAAAAGGAGGACTTAATGGCGATAGGCCTTTTTGTAATAAAAACTGCAGACAGAAAATTGTATTCCTTTCCAAAAAAAAAAAAAGTCACAGAGATGTTACCAGACACTTACAAAAGAGATTATGTGATTGACTCAATTCCAGTGAAATATATAAATGTCCAGTGCCGGTGTTGAATCACAGTTGTATCAGTAAAAAGATATGATAAAAGCTAATGAAAGCACTCAATAACTGATGATGTTTTTTTGGATTAGATGCTGCATCAGCATGCTGCTGCCCCTCTTTTGATAAAATGTGGGTATTTTTCTGTAAAACCAGTACAAACCATACTGTGTCTTTCAGAAAGCTGTGCAGTAGATTAACCAATTAAGCAAAAAAGACTGAATTTTTCAAATTTTTAAAGCCAATGTCATAAATAATGTCATAATGTCATATGTCATAAATAACAATTACAGTGTAGACTACTTTAATTCTTGCCAAATATCAACAATTCTTTCACTCTCTATGAACCTTCCTTCAGTCTGGCCACGCAACTGCAATGATAATCATAATAATATATGATAACATGATTTGTATAGCACCTGTCAAAACAGCTGTTAAAAAGTGTGCAAAGAGGGAGAAATAGTTTGCCTGGTAATTAAGTAGTAATGTAAGTAAACAAATATGAATTACTGAAATAAAGATTCATTATCAACCTCCTTTACCTTACTGCCACAATGAGCTCAGACAAACTGGATGTTTATTTCTGCAGTGAGATATGCAACAGAGCATAAATACTCTTCCCCTGAAATGCTCAGGTATTGTGTCCTGCACCTTCAATAATGTCTCTTTAGGCCTTTTCATGCTGCACAAGCAAACGTCTCAAGGATACAGCCAGATGGAATGAATGATATATGAGACTAGCAAAGCTTTTGTCCAAGAATTTCCCTGACTACTTTCCAAATAGACTTGTTTACAAAACTCTCAGAGTAACTGCTGGCAGTGCTGAGGATGTTGCTGTATAGCAAATAATCACTAATCATTAGTCATCCCAAGTGCGAGTGCTGTGTGTTGTCTGCACGCTGAGAGAGAGAGAGAAAGAGAGAGAGAGAAAAAGACACATTTTGTGTGTGTGTGTGTGTGCGTGTGTGTGTGTGTGTGTGTGTGTGTGTGTGTAAGCCAAAACAGGTGAAAGATATGAAGTCCATCCTAAACTAAGCTCTTCCCCCTATTGGTCTGTTTTGGTATGACTCAGAAAGACAAACAGTGGTTCTTACCACCTCTAAAACAAATTTATAATTAAGCCAAAAAAAAACAAAACAAAACAAAAAAACAACAACAAAAAAAAAAAAACAGTTGTGTGTGTATATATATATTATATATCATCAGCACTTTACACAAGTCACATTCACACAGCACTTATTATATACAGTGCTCTAACACACACTGATGGTATGCATTCAGGGGCACTTTAGGATTCAGAATCTTATTACATGTGAACTAAAAGAGACAGGGATTGAACTACAAAGGGACTTTGCAAAATGACAGTGTTCAACAAAATCTCTCTGTTTGATAGAAAGTGCACTATGTTCACTGTCTGTTACTTTATTTCAGTGTCTGAATTCTTATTGTGAATCACCTAAATAGTGCTGTGAACATTGTAACAATGGATTGATGCTGCAGTGAAATGCAACACTGGTAAAAAAAAAAATCTGACAGAATGAAAATTTAAATAATGATGATTAGTAACTGTCCAAGATTCCAATTTATTGTGTCTATTGGAGAGTCTATTTTAGAGGGATAAGTGAGTAAGTGAATGAGAGATAAATTGTCACTGCTCAGCCAGGCCCCCAGAAACCACATGTCTCATGTATTTAGTTGTGATGATAATAATAGAAATTAGAAATGAAATCAGTCTGTTTGTCATGACTACTCCTAACTAGTTTTGGATCAGGTCACAAGCATAAAACAGGCGATCTGCTGTGTCTATATGTGCGGTGGTCTGCCGCAGTGAAACCACAACGCTGCTGCTGCACAAAATGGTGGTGCAACATTTTTCTTTTCCTTATGTAAAGGAAGGTCATGTGTCTGCTCTGTCGAAGGACGTAAGATAGGAAGCATTGAAGCTGCTTTCCTTAACTGTCAGAGACCTGGACCAGCTCTTATCATGGCTCCCACTGAGATACTTCAGGGTCATTTCACTCAATTAGGAACCCCTGTGTCTGTGCGTTGTGGGCGCGGCTTCATTCACCTGGCACCTGCTCCAATTTAACTCATCAACTCCAGTTGAAGTACCCCAGCTCTCCTTCCATTCATCCCCAGGTTGTTACAGTTCACTCAGTGTTAACTATTCTTAGTTCTTTAGTGCTTTTGCTAATAAGTGGTCTCCAGTGCCCAGAACTCAAGTGCCAGCTTTCCCACCCTACTCCACGCCTGCATGCTATTATTTGGCCTCTAGCCGCCTTCACCAGCTGGACTCTGCCATTCCTCCTCATTATCACCTGCCTGTCCCCTTGCCATCTCGAGCACCCCTCTCATTCCCTCAACTACTCCCTTTGAAATAAATTCCATCTTAAACCTTTCCACTCCCAGTCGGTGTCTACGTTTGAGTCCAGCCAAAAACCAAGCCATAACAGAAATTTGGACATGGCCATTAGCTTAAGCCCTCTCCACATAGTCCTGTTTCCTAGAAATTACATTTTTAGACCACTAAACTGCAACAGCAGATACATTTGAAGGACATAATCCTTGTCTGGATTATATTTAGAGGCTACATATTTTTTGAATGAATGAAGCGCTACATTTATTATCAGCAGCCAGGAAGTAGTTGGGGTGGATGGCTGTCACACCAGAGGGTGGGATTTGTATCACAAGTCCTGTCTGTTGTTAGGATTAGGAGACAAAAGTGTTTCGGTTAAGGTTAGGGAAAGATCATGGTGTTGGTTATGTGAAAATAAACACCTTGTTGTTAGTGCCTTAACATAATCTTTAAAAGGTTGAATAATGCTGTAGTCACTACTAGTGAATATTTAACCAGATCAGTCTATCCTATATCTAATTTGTTCTATCAAGGAGGCCCTCTCTACCTGCAGAATATTCAGCATTTCTTCATGTGCTGCCATTCTTTATAAACAACAGTCATTGCTGTGATAACAACACCCACTGCTGCTAAAGGAAAAAACACAAAACCCTGTGTGACAACGTTCTGTTGTCCAACACTTATAAATTAGTACAGTAATTAGTAATCTGTACAGGGTGTACCCGCCTCTCGCCCAATGACAGCTGGGATAGGCTCCAGCCCCCCCACGAACGGATAAGCGGTATATATGATGGATGGAGGGATGGATGGATGCAGGCCTCACCAAAGAGCTCAGCATGGGGTCACAGCAGCACCTTTGCAGAATACAGAAATTGAAATTAAGACCCTGTGAGCTTTTACTGACCCTCACATGAATGTGCACATTAGGGCCACATGACTGCTGGAATAAAATGGGACAGGAACCTTTGGTCTCAGAGGGAATTCTGATTTCCTTTCTTCCTGTGTGTTTGATTCCCTCTGGTTACACCCTGTATGTGTTGTTCTGCAATATAGCCCGTGTGTCTGTAACAATAAGCACCCATCATCATCAGGCCTGCATCAACCACACTGCTATCCATTTCCCCCTCCTGCTATATATATATATATATATTTTTTTTTTTTTTTTCTGCTATCACACATTAGAGTGAGTGATACATTTGGAAAGGACTCTCAAATGTACTTTAGGATTGAGAGAGGAGGAAAATGACCCAGTAGGTGAGTTTTTATGCATTACAGGTCATTATACAAGTGGCCTTAGAGCCACTCACCCACCATTAACTAAGATGAGGGACCAACAGAACCACTTCCTGCCAGGAAGTAATGGGAGAAATATGGAGTGCATGTTTAGGGCTGGTGGTTTCAGATGTTTCATGTCTGGAAATTACTCCAAGGCCACACTCTGGACTGTAGCACTGAATACATTTATAATTCACTGCCCAGAAGTAATTTATAGCGAAATGTGCTTCTCTGCTACCTTAAGTGGAACTTGATTTATGCTATATTGTGCCACTGAGGTTACTCTATATGCAACACACTCAGCTTCATCTCTAAAAAATAATGCAGGTGTTTGGGAAAAAAAAAAAAAAACACTGACAAAATGTCTAAATATTTGAATGAATCATAAATAAAATTATGTTTGCAGACACTAATGAAAATGAGAAATCAAGCACATCAACCTTTAGTCAGCACATGTACTAGTCAGATGCATCTATTAATATATATTAATTCTGCTGTTTTTTTCAGTATGAGAGTAATTCAAGTATCATGACTCACAGACATACATGTTTTTTTTGTTTGTTTGTTTTTTCTCTCTCAAAGTAAGTTAGTTTCAGAGTGCTTTTATCTCAAAGGCTTGATAGTTCACTTCCACTGGTCATTTTAATAAGCATTAATACATTAACACTTTTTATATGTATCCAATAAGATTTTTGTTTTGTATCAAAATATACCAACTTGGGTCTCTCAGTTTGCCCAACAGCAATCGACAAATATTTCTATAAAATCAAGAATGGTGATTCTACAGACCTCCAGGCCTCACACATTTGTTCTTATTTCATTGCAGTTTGTTTTGGGAATATGGGAGTAAAATACAATACCAGCTCACTATATAAGCTTTAACATGGATTCTGCTTTATTTCTTGAGGCTCTTATTGAGTCTTGAGACACTGATAATTTCAGTTTTGTGCTTACATCATGCAAAATCCCTAAACTAATTTGTTAAATCAAACTACCACACAAAACCTGGGATTATATAACATCAAAATGTGAACAATGTACAAAGTGTACACAGAGAAAGGAGGGTGATAGGGGTTAAGAGAGGCCCTGCAGCTCACTGAGTAAGTCCTGATTCCATGTTATATACCAATTCTGAGCATACACTTTCTTTTTATGAACTGTCATTGGTAATGGAATTCCACAGTCAGATCGACTGTTGTGTGACACTGCACATATGACACACTATCATTTTCTGTTACTACTAAAAAGTAAAAGACGATGAAGTGTTGCAGTGTGTTACGACAATACAATTAGTTAATAAAGTGGCAGCATAAAAGCTAGAATCTCAAAATATTTGCATGGATTCTCAATGAAATATTCAAAAAAAAAAGCAAATTGCTATGAGGCCAGAGGCTGAACCCTTTTGATTTTAATAGTCTTATGGCCTTTATCACCCTCGGGAGAAACTTCATTTTCAGTATTTCTTTTGGTCAAGCTGTACTACTGAATGTCGGGGCTGGTGGACCATAGAGACCCAAGTGGAGCAGCTCGGGAAGACGGATGATGGTCTGGACAGTAAGGTAAAGACAGGACCCCATAGTAAACTGAGCAGGAAAGCAACGGCAAAGGAGGATCCCTGCAGGGAGACTAGCAGTAGGGAAACAGTGAAGGCAGGACGCCCTCGGAGACTGAACAGCAGAGCAAAGACAGAGAAAGGGAGTCCACTCAAAAGGCCAGACAGGAGGGCAACAACGAAAGCAGGACCCTTCAGGAGGACAAACAGGGGGACGTTGGAGGTGAAGGCAAGTCCCCCCATTTATGGATCAATGCAGATGGTTTCATCAAAGTTCCTGCTTTATCCAAGAAAAGATTTAATCTTTAAGCTGATTTAAACATACCCATAAATTTTGGTTGGTGGTTTAGTTTATTTACACTTAAGACATATTTTCCACCAAAATACCATCAATTCCATTTGCATTGCCTCATTTGAAGGAATCTCCTACCTGTGCACATGTGCTCTGTACTTAGCATGTAAGCACCACACAGAAGAGCAAAATGAATTTCAAGGTCAGATTGAATGACCGTAACGCTGCTCATTCGCTGGTCATTGTGCTGCCATGGAAATATGGCCTTTACTGTTTTATAAAGATTCATCTAGAGAATAATCACGGGTGACATTGTACAAATTCCAGTCCCTATCAGTCCTGCTCAGCTTACATATAGATTAGAGGGTATCTGTGGGTTTATGCATTTGTGTCCTCAAATATGTGTACATGTAGATATGTAATTAAGCTACAATTCATTTGCATTTGCCTTTTTAAATTAAAATATACTGTATGTATCAACTAGTTTAGCCCATGAAAACAATACATATGTTGTATGGTAACCTTCACCACTCATATAAAAAAAAAAAATCTCTCTCAGTGTACTGAGAGTCATTTGTACAATGACAATGATAACATCAAAGACTTTACAGACAGATGTTAGCAGTAAAACACATCACTAAGCCATCTACTTATCTTAGTTGTTTGTGGCAGATTGCTCCCTATACTTGGATGATTTTACAGAAACCGTTGTGGGTCACAAGTAATTATATAACCCACACAGTCCACAACATAAGCTTGTGCACAGGCAGTGGCAGAACCAGTGCAACATCCTGTCTGACTGATTGCCACGCTGTCAGCTCAACAATACCTAACAGCCCTTGTGAAGAGAGATAGGCACGTAAAGATCAATATGAGACTCAGGGTCAATTTCACATCCATATACATGATATTATTATGCTGACAAGCGGGCCTGAAAGTGTGTTTGTGTGTGTATGTGTGTGTGTGGTGCAGATCTGTTTGAATAGGCAGTAGATAAGGCAAAACATAAAGCCAAAGACACACACTGAAGGCAAAAGATAGCAAAAGAAGGGCATAAGCCACAAACATGTCTAGATTATATGATATCAACCTCCTTTTCTGGCTTGATGACACACTGATGTACTGTAATTGCCCTACAGTGCTGTGGACAATTCAACATTACTGCAAAAGAAAGAAAAAGTGGAAATACAGCTGGGCAATGATTCAGTTACACAAATTGTCGAGTACATGTACATGTCAGATTATAATATGTTAAAAATGGCCTAGCACTAGAATGGCTCACATGGTACATTCAGCATTCTGCACATCTCCATGACTATAATGTACGATGGCGGACAAGAGCAATTTAAGAAAACACAAAAAGACAAATGCAAAAAACAAAACACAAGAGCAAATTAAGAAAACATATTCACCAGCTTGACAAAGTATTCAAATACACTAATGTGCTGCAAATACAGAAACAATGTAAAACCAAAAACACATAAACCCTCAACACAACTGAAACAGTTCTTCCTGTGAAGGGCTGGTAGGGTAGCGTTTGCTTTGTAATAGTCGACATATTATCCAAGAATAAAGATTGAAGCACTGAATTTTTTGGTTTCTGTGTCTTTTTGTTTTTTTAATTGGAAACGAGGTTTCCACTGATGAGCACTGATGAGCTCTGTTAATCCAGTGTCTCACACACAAAAAAGGAAGAATACAGATTTATAGAGAGGTGAAGATCAATAAGAGGCTCAGAGTGCTGGTCCAATTTTTGTGTTGCACTACCACTAAAATAGATCCCATCATCACCACTTTTCTGCCCTGAGTTTATTCAGATCACTTCTACCTTTTTCTTGCATGGTGAGCCAATAAAAGGCTTTTTTAATTGAAACATCTCTTTTAAAGCATAACGTCGGCTTAACAACAAACAAAAGAACAGCAAAGTATAGAAGCAATTGAAATGAATAGTGAGTATATTACAGATATGTTACATATTCACAAATGCTGCTCTAAATTTGAGAGTAACTGTTTTTTTCCACTAATTAATTCCAATCACATCTACTTTACGTTTTTGTTTTTGTTTTGTTTTTTTTTAAATACCCTGCAGATGTTTCAATTTAGAAACCTAACAAAAAGAACCACTAGTAAGCATTTAATGTGAAACATATGTAGAGGGAAGTGCTGAGTTTCACTGACAGTAGCTTGGTGCTGGTAGAAAAAAGGTGAAGAAGAAGTGATTAGAACTGATTTGTGAAAGCAGTATTTCTGCTCGCACCAGCAGTTTTCATGTGTCTTGTTGAAGTGTTAGTGATGGATTACTTTCAGGCGACTGGTTAACTAACGCTAACTAAACGCATAGTCTCAGACGTTCCACCTCCATCTCTGTCTGGGACACTGGGTATGTTGCATTCTACATGTGAACCAAGCGTCTTGCTCACAGCTCACTCAGTTGCTTTCTATTCTGTGCTATCTGAGCACACTCATCTATTTTGGCAGAGCAGCCCACATCTCTGAAGCATGGATAATCACATGTGAATGTGATGTAATGAATTAGTATTTAAAATTGCATGTCATTTTGTTTAGAAGACGTAGTCAAACCATTTCCTTCTCCTTTGTGAAGCAGGTGAAAGAGTTTACAGTTTCCATAAGTCCATAAGGCAATATATCATAATATCATAATGAGCAGCAAACCTCTTTTCAATATGCTTGAAAAACACAAAATATGTTATAAAACAAACAATAGTGAGAGATGAGTCTGCTTGAACACATTCTGCTACTGAACATGTTTTCAGCAGATCACCCTCTTGGGAAAATGTATTTAGTGTTTGGTTCCTTTTCCCCCTGAGATGGCATTACTATTTCTCTCTGTTAAATAAACGAAATGTATTCAGTAGGCATGTTAATTTCTTTATCAATTTAATATTTTAAATTTTAATAGAGATGAAAACTACAGTACCTCCCAGCTACCATTATGTTATTATATTTCAATATGTTAACTGTTACATTTAAAACAATTAGCGTCTTGTACATGGTTAGGTCACCAAGGTATTTGGGGCAATAGGCCTTTTCTAGACAAGACATGTTGACATGTGAGTGTAGGAAAAGCACAGGTGTAAATAATAAGTACATACTGGCTCATTTTCACACTGTGGCTTACTGGAAGAATTGCATAGAACAGAGCCATCATTGATGTTATTGTCATACCTGTGCTTTTGCTACTTATGACAAATTGTGTATTTACTTCAGGCAGAGGGAAGCCTAGATTGAAGTTTTGGGCACAGAGAGGGAGTGTTTGACCTGTTTAGTGTTGAGGAAAGTACAGTTGATGAAGCAGCTGCTCTCCTTTGTTCTAAACTAAGCTAAACAAGTCCTGAACATGTCTGTCTGAGAATTAGCTCGTATCAGCCTCCCTTAATTTATGACCAGCTGTTCAATGCAACGAATAGTTCTCTTGATAAAACAGATACAGTTTTGACATGGGAAATAAATGCCACTGCTGTGTATTGTCGTGTGTATGTAGAGTTTTGCAATTAACTATTGGCTTATTTGCTCTGTATTAGTCATTATAAAGCACTTATTAATCCCTTACTCTGCATGATCATATTCTACAGCTACTAGGCCATTAACTAAGAGTTTTCCATCAATAACTTCGTAATTACTGCTTATTGATTATAAGTAAGGAAGTTGTTGTACAAGAATTTATGATCTAAATACGCTTTGCTCAGAATGGACTTTGTAAGGTAGTAGTAACACTAGAAAAGTAATTCTCCCTTATTAACAAATGGTATTTTCTTACATGTTAATAGGAAACTGATAATCAAGACCTCATTTCAGAAAAGGGAACATATTCTTAGTTACAGAGACTTCATTCACTTATCTGGACACTATTAACAATCGTAGTTTGGTGTTTTGTTGTGTAAGAATAGACCATATTTATCAAGTGTTAATAAGGGAGAATTGCTGTTACTACAAGGTCCACCCACAGCAAAGCATATTAAGATCATAATTTACGTACAACAACTTACTTACTTACTATCAATAAGCAGTAATTAGGAGGTTATTGAGGGAAAACTCCTGGTTAATAGACAGAACAAGGGATTAATGAGTGCTTAATAATGACTAATAAATAGTCAATATGCATACTAATAAGCAACTAGTTAATGGTGAATAAGTGTAGCCTAATATAAAGTGTTTCATAAATAATTAATACTTTAATTTGTGGTAAAAGCATACTGTACAAAATACAATCTGTATTTTCTCTCTTAAAATATCCCACTGCACATTTTATCTTAACATTTCTCAGTAATGTTACTGTTAGCTACCTAACATTTTACGTCTCTGGTGGTGTAATGTTATGAAGGTAAGGGGGCATGGCATCTTTACTGATTGTTTTACTCCATATCTAATTCAACCAACATTTTGTTAAATACGTACATTACATGGTGCTGCATCAATGAGCATATACTGTGTAGATTTTACAGTAAACTATGGGAAATTACTGCAAAGTACACAATAATTCTTATAATTATATACCTTTATTATTTATTCATTTTGATTTATTATATTTATTGTATTTATTTATTTGTTAATATATTATTATTTTTTGCTAATTTAAAAGTAGCAGGGCAATGAGACAGGATGTTGGGGATTCCGCTGTAATGGTTAAGGTTAGGAGGGTAGGGTGAGGGACTAACCAGGGCTGAAAACCAAGTGCTCACTATACTTGTTGGGTCTGACAGCATCATGCATTAGGTCAATGGCAGGTCCCCACAAAGATACAACTGCATATGTCTGTCTCTCTCTCTCTCTCTCTCTCTGCGTGTGCGTGATGAGAGGGTTATCCTTCTTGAAAACGCTACTTGGATTTGCATATGTTAGTTGCTGATTATTTCTTCACAAGACTTCTTGCTGCCACTCTGACACAACTATGAGATTTCATTATTTGGCCTTTAAACCGTGGCTGTTTACTTAAAATGACAAATCTCTTTTTATCCTTGTCTCACTTCACACTTAACACATGGTGCTGCAGGCATGAATTATATGAAAAGTTTTTTTTTTTTTTATTTTATTTATTTATTTATTTTACTTTTTTCATTTTACATAGGGAGAATGGTTTCAAGTGTCTTAAGAATATCTGTACAGTTGCCACTCTGAGAATTTGTTATACTTAATGCATTTGTGTGTATGGCAGCCAACTATTACGTATAAGGGGAAAGAGTGCCTTCTTATGGTAACCATAGTGCCAACAGACATATTTTTCCACAAACATTGCGGTGCTGGCATCTGCCTCATCAGGTTGGGTTGAGAGAACGAGAGAGAGAGAATGTAAGTGGGATAAATGGTTTCTTATACTAAGAGATTTACAGATTTTGCTATTAAAATTGTGAAGTCAGAAAAGAGTGAATTAATATCTATCTTTTATTTCTTTATTTGTAAACTTGAAATTTTCTAGACATGTGTTGTTTGTATACCCCACAGCGGTGGCTTCTCTCTCCTGCCACACCCTATTCTGTGAGTAAGAATAATTGTGTGCTTCTATTGTCTATGTATGTATTTATGTATATACATGTCTTTATACTTACACAAAATAAAACTTAGAAAACTGGCAAAACTCTGCAATCCAATACCTTTACTGCCCAACAGACTCCAACCAAAGATCAAATATCTCTTACACAACAGAGACCAGTACCACTGCTACAGGTACTACTACCACTGCCATTAGGGTAATTCCATGCTGAAACTGTGAAATAATATATGTGTCTTTAGCTAAGGACAATATTTTGTCCAGACACAGAAAACAAGATAACTTCATCTAGTACACAACAGACCAAGCTATTACACACAGTGAAAACAGTACAATTAGTCTCACACAGAGATAGACCTGTAGGTCAACTTATTGAAATTAAGCCACTGAATGACAAATATTTTTGCCTCCTTCTTTACTAAAAGGTTGCAGCCATCAGTAGTCAATTCTCTGAACCACTCAGAGATATCCAGTCTTCTTTGCTCATGCCCCTCTCTGCCTTCTCAATAGCTCACCACTTCACCTCTTCACTCATTTCTCTTCTTACTGAGGATATAAATAAATAAATAAATAAATAAAAATACCTGACTGGTAGCCTTCCCTACTACATGTGCACTGGATCTCATTCCCACTAACCTTCTCCAAGCCATTGCTCCAGCAATCACATGTGATAAATGTTTCTGTGGTTTAGGAACATTTCCAACCATATTCAAACTAGCTCAGGTAACATCTCTCCTCAAAAAACCTGTGCTGTATCCTGCTCAAGTTGAGAAGTATCAGACAATATTGTCATTTTCATTCTTATCTAAGACTCTCAAAAGGATGATTCAGCCGCAGCCTTTGACATGGTGAACTGCTATATCCTGCTATCTGTCCTGTTTGATATGGGCATCTCGGGTTTGAATCTTGGTTTGAATCCTATCTCACTGGATGTTTCTGCATTATATCAGCAAACATCATTATTCCACAGGGGCACCGCAAGGATCAGTACTGGGGCCCCTTTCCTTTGCAATATAAACCATATCTCTGGGTCCAATTATCTGCTTACATGGCTCCTCATATCACTGTTATGTAGATGACACCCGACTAGAGCTGTCGTTCACAAAAGATGACCACGCACAGATCTTATGTTGTCTCTCAGACATTTCCTCATGGCTACACCTCCCTAAGACTCTTAGTCATCCCAGGTAATCAATTTCTCCATCACCATATCAATATCAAAACTGCCTCTCCCTCTCTTGCCCCAACCAAGGTCATAAGAAACATGCGTGTCATGTTTGATGACCAGCTGTCCCTCTCTGACCGTGTTGCATCTGTCTCTCAGTCATGCTGCTTCGCACAATACAACATAAGAGAAATCAGGCCTTACTTGCCATTCCACTCTTGGTATAGGCCATGGTTACCTCTCACCTACAATGCCCTTTGAGCGGACCTCCCTTCTTGGACAGTGAAACCCTTACAGATGGTCCAGAATGCAGCAGTGCATCTGGTCTTTGATCAGCCTAAAAGGTCACATGTCACTCTGCTGCTCATTGACCTCCACTGGCTACCCATGGCCACCTGAATCTAATTCAAGTCACTAATGCTGCCTGCAGAAAGACTTCTGTGTCTGCTCCATTTACTTCCTGTGGCTCAGGAGGTAGAGCAGGTCGCACACCAATAAGAAGATTTCGATCCTCAGCCCCTCCAGTCCGCATGCCAAAATATCCTTGGGCATGATACTGAACTCCAAGTTGCCCCCAGTGTATCATCAGTGTGTGAATCTGTGTGATGTGATCTATCTTCAGGAACCTGCTGAAGACTCATCTCCTCTGAGAGCACAGACCCTAATATGCACATATCTCACTCACTTTACTTTACATTTCACTTTACATCAGAAAGCATTTACCATGGACTTGTGGTGCACTTTTTTAATCTATCTCTTGTGCTTTGCCAGATAGATTAGGACTTGGTACTTACTTAAAGGTCCCCTCCTGCACTGAAGCTTTAGTGTTGTCCCTCACTTGTAATAAAAGTGTCTGCCAAATGAGTAGATGCAAATGTAAACTGTTTTCATTGAGCTGAGGCAACTGATTTCTAGGGACATAACTACAGGATATACAAAATATGATGATCAAATGCCAGTCACACAATAGACTAAATTAGCACAAAATATTGTTTTTGCTGTAAATATTATGTGAATATAACAGATTTACTGAAAAATGTTACTATAAACAAACTATTTCCATACTAGAATGTTTTAGTACAACATAATTTGCCTGGTGCTTTCAAAGACACCCACTGACTGAGCCTTTTACTTATATTTACTGATCAAATTCCTACATCATCTTTTAGTGTAGACAGAAGTGTATAACCCACAGGAGGTTTGCATTAGGCCTGTTGAAATGTAAGACCTACATGGGATCAAGGACCCATGTACTTGCTCAGCTGACAGATCTCTTACATTAATTATGTTTAATTCGTATTTGGAGATAATGCTGTTTATACCAAGTAAATGCAATACGGAAAACAGACTTTGGTGGAAAATCTTAAATCACACGAGGTCCCCAGGTAACGCCTGTCCACTGTGAATAGAAGATAAAACTGACATTTTCTGTTAAGCTGTTTTGGAATGGATTTTGCATGAACAGATAAAAATGAACCAAAAGTAACTGTAGCGGTCTTTGTTGAGCCCCACGTGAACTAGCCGTTCATGTGTATTCTCATATGTGTGTCTTGACTGACTCAGTCTCCAGAGGGCCTATAGCAGGCTTCGGCTCCATTTAAGCTTTGGGGAAGAGGGGGTATGCAGATAATGAGCAGATGGAATGGGAACACATGCATGCTCCCTGCCATCCATCTGGACAGTTCTGCAGGTGAAGTGTAAAGTGTTCACTCGCAAAAAAAGTGTCCGACATCAAAGTGGTAAACAGCATGGCCAAACATCAAAGAAAAACACAGCAGTATGACTTAAGGCCTGGACAAGAGAGACTGCTTTTGTGTGTTGATCAGCCAAAGCAGCAGACAGTGATAGAGAGAGAGAGAGGACAGAGGGAGGAAAAACACACTCTCAAGGACATTCAGATAGAAAGGTGTACTGTATGCATACCGTGGGCTTTTCACAAGGATACATGGCCTTGTTAAATAAAGAAAACAAAACATGCTGTAGAGCTCCAACATTTGGAACAAAATAGTGTTTCCATTTATTTTGTATACAGTTTTTGAAGGTAGTAAATGCAATTATAAAATCTTTTAAATGAAAGAAAATCAGCATGTCAACATGTCCTTCATACTGGATTTGAAATGAAACTATGACTGTGAGGTCACAGTGCTGACGCTCAGCTTTTATTTAAGGTGTTTTTATATCCATGTCTTTCTAAAATAATAATATTTCTAATTCTTGTGTCAGGCTGCTGTCATAATTAAATAGTATCATTGGTGTAGAAATTCAGGAAATTAATACTGAATAATTAATCACTCTCTTGCATACATGGCTGAAACCAGAGTGTTTTCATGATGCAAGCAAAGCTCACCCTTAAGGCTGCATCTATTTTTAATATTCTAGTTAGTTTAATCAGGTTCATTTAGTCACCAGTGCACAGGTGACTTTTAAAAGATTCTATCAAATGGGATATTTAGAATATTTCATATTCATGAGTTAATGACATACAATAAAGTGTTTCACTGTTCTTTTCTGGAAAAAAAGAAAAAAAGTACTAAAGGATCTTTTATCCAGAGCTGAAGTGACATAACTACAGAATGTACATGAATTTATCACAAGCTTCAAGCTTTCTGAAACAAACAGTGATGTACATAATGGTGGCAAAACTGTCAAAGGAGTTTTCATGAGATTGTGTAGAGGATTAATGTTGACTTCTTATCACATAATGTTGTCTTTGGGAAACATTTCACAGCCAAATTTTCTTGTGTTCAAAGCCCTTTAGTATCAATTCTGATAGATCTGATAGGTTCCCTTGGTCCCACAGAGCCACCACAGAGTACTGCTGAATAATGTATCACGTGTAACCAAGCAAGAGCTCAAAGTCATATCACCATTAAATATGCATACAGCATGTAAGGCATATGGAATCACATGTTGAACTTGGATCTAATGTCTCATCAGATCCAGTGCAGAAAGAAAAAACTGCAACTCTCCCTCCAATGTCATCACCCATATTCCTAATTAGTGTTACTGGAAAAGCTTTCACATACCACAAACCCTTCCTTCATACAAAATCACTCATTGCATGGCTACATCCCCTATTACTCACCAACATTTGTGTATATTGTGGTACCTAAACATTATTCGGAGAAAGTAGGTACATTTGTCTTTCACATTCTAGTTTGTTTAGTTTTATGCTATGCAACTTTCTTTTCAAATGTAAAGGTTAAAGTATTGGTGAAAAGAAAGCGAAGGACAATTATTGGCGTCAGCCAGCAATGAAGAGAATCAATTTTATCTGGCAGCGAGTTCAAAAATGTGTCTAAACTGCATGCAATGCAAAATGTAGAAGCAGCATGCACAATGGTATGTCAACAAATAGCTCAACTCTAGGCGGCACAGCTTGTTGAGTTATGTAGTTGTGCACAGAAATATACACTAGTTTTTGTTTGTCAACTACTTTGGTTGAGGTTGAAATATCTATTGGATAGATTGCCATAATGAATCCTCAGGACTTCCTGAGGAAAATTGGAAGAATTCCTTGAGTAATCCTCCGACTTTTTAACCAGCACCACCAGCTGATTCTATCTGTTACTTATCCAGTGAACTATTTAAACATTCATGTTCATCACAATTTAAATTTTAATTTATTTGGTGATCCTTCAGCTATGGTGACAATTTCATGCTGGCAAAGATATTCTTGGTTAGCTGTGAATGGGTTCTTCCCTCACCTGCAGCCATTTGCTATTTTGGCAAATCACCATCTGCACTTAAGCCAAAGGTCAGGCATATTAGAAGGTGTGTCAGTTACAACTGAGCAGCAGCCTTGCTAGAAGTGATAGCTAAGGATGGAATCCATTTTCAGTCATCTGAACATGGCACAACCACCTTGCGCCAAGTACTGGACAATACATGTTACACCCTGAACTCATAGAATATATAAGTTAAAATAAAATTATTAACTTTACTCATAGCATGTTAATAAGACAACACAACAAAGTGCTTAATAAAGTCTGATTAAACAATTGCAAGTAAAAACTGATAAAACAAACAGGGATTAAAAAAACAGGGGTATAGAAGTAAATAAATATAAAATAGGATGAGTGGGATGTTTAACCCTACAGCATAATTTATATTCATAAATGCTTTCCTATAAAAATAATATTTTAATAAGGTATTTAAAAGACACTAAAGATGGATGTGGCCTGTCTGATCTCAATAGGCTGGGTGTTCCACAGGCTGGGGCTCTAAAAACAAAAGCCCGGTCACCTGTAGTCACTAGTCAAATAACTTAATGATTAGGCAGTCTAAGGGAATCCACAGGCACATGGGGATTCCCAAATCCTCCAGTGAATGGCCAAATGATATAATTTGGAACATGGCTATACAATGCAGTAAAGGTAATCAGTAGAATTTAATCAACACAGTCGCACAGGAGTAATGTAGTGCCAGTTAAAATCCAAGGTGACCTGCATAAAGTGCATTACAGTAAGTCAGCAGTAAAAAAAGGCACCAGAGCAAATCAATTAATTGTCACAAAATAAGTAAAACATTGAAATGATAAATGTATGTTTTTAGCTATCACTTTGGAAAGTGGTTGCAGATTATCCATGGGGATTCGGTTTTATGCATGCCTCCTTCTGTAATGTACAGACTGTAATGTGATGCTATTGTTTCCAGTTCCAGTTCTTTTAGTGTTGTTACTTTTACATAAGGAAATAAAATGAATACTTCCTCCTCCAGTGGATTAGTGTATGTTCACTGGAAATCTTTTCTATCTCATGAAGCATGTTGTTGTACTGCATAGAAATTAGAGAGGTGGTCTGGGACAGTGACTTGAGTGTAAAGTGGGACTTTAATATCAGAGATTGGCCGTCTCATCCTGTCTCCCTCATGTAGTTTGCATTAGGCTGAAAAACACAGATCATGTGCTTTGGGCTGCTAACACAGAGCCATAAAAATGTTACTCATGGTTTTTATAAGTGGATGCTGAAATGAAAACAAATATGCTGACATTGAACACTGAGCAGACACATTCAGTATAATGACGTATAAAGTAAGCTGTTCTTGAGGGATTTGAGCTGCACCCATACTGAAACCCTACCATTGCATTTTTAGCTACATTCAGCTAGTATGAGGGTGGTGGACTCACTGATCCACTCTGTCTGTTTCTATAAGTTATTCTCAATTACCTACTAATGAGAGCTGTCTACATAGGGATGATGGTGCGTCCATCTCTGTCAGATTTCCATCTGTTTTGAAGGACAAGGAGATCAAACCCATTTAACTTTTTTCTGGGCCTGTGCATCCATAACCATCTGTTCATTCAAGTAGAGGCATTTTAAAGTTTGTTTGGAAGGAAACAAAGCTGCTGCACAGCCTCTGAAGAAACTGCAGCCTTACCATCCTGTTGTTATATACAGAACTCATTAAGGAATAACCCAAACACATTCCATGGCCTTTATCAGTGTTATATTATTGGATCATTATCATTGATGCATTAACATGTAATCAGTGCTTTAGTGATTTCCGTAGTACTTGTGCACATGTACTTAGTTACTTTCCACCACTACAATAATCCAGGCAGCAATTGTGTTTCATCCAAATCATATTGTGCAAAATATAAAAGTCATTTTTAAGAGGTTGAAGGTTGAAGCCATCCTCCTAACAACATCTTGTAGAAATAGGTTTGATTCAATACTTTAATGCTTCTACACTGAAGAGGTTGAACCTTGTGATTTCTACACCAAATGAATGAGTGTGAGTACATTCATCATCGCAGCATAGGAAGCCATTCTCTATTGAATCTTGATCCCAGATTTAAAAAAAAAAATAAAATCCAAAGCTGCATGTGTGTTAAAGAGCAGTATGTGTCAGTTTGCTGGCCTTTCTCCAGCTATAATAAAGAATACTTGAATTTCTGTTGTAGCTGAAGCAAGTTTTATGTTCAGAATTAAGTGCAGCTGCCATGAAGGCTTTACCCAGCAATTTGACTCCAGCTCAAGGAGAATGATTCCCCTTTTAACTTCAAAATGATGATTTCAATAAGTACACTTTAACACCTTTAAGAGGTATCCCCATTTTACATAATGACTTGGAGTATTTCAACCTTTTTTTCTCTCTCTCTCTTTCAAAAACGGGGCCTTGAAGTAGTGGAAAAGTCTGTTTGTGATGACAAACAGCTGGTAAAAGCCTCATCTTTGGAGATCCATTTGACGTAATGGCACTCTGAATGTTGAAATTACCTGCCATGCAGTTGTCAAGGTTTCTGGATTGAGTGGTAGGATAACAATTCCCCAACGACAAATGTAAAAGATTTCCATTTCATTAATGCTCTGAATTAACAACTGAAACAGATAATACAACTATTACTCAACAATAGCTTTCAAAATCAAAATCAAAGTATGTGCTGACTACCTACAGAATGCTCTTTAGATTTCAGCATAGTGCTCTCTGACATAAAAGCTTTCCCTTCAACAACATAGGGCTTCAATTGGAAATCCATGTGAAGACCTGAGTGGTGAAATAGTCTGTGAAATCTGATACAGCGCAGTCCTCAAACTTAAACCCCTTGATAGTCAAAGCTGTAAATTTGTAACTTTGAAACTGGTCTTGCCAACCAGTCATTGTGTGCTATATTTTTGAAATATCCCAATGTAGGATATTCATGGATAGGATCTCAAAACATAGCTGAGGTAAGGAGAGTGTCCGGTTGGGGGACCTCAGAATTGCATCTCTGCTCTTTGCAAATGATGTGGTGAGTGCACACAAATTTAACATCTTTGCATTTTCTGCTGACCTGTTGTTAACTTAAACCAGACCAGGATCTTTCACTAAGGTTAACCAGGTGCTATGTGTGCTTAAATATAACATTAAGATGTAGTCAATTTCAATTTTTTGCATTTTATTTCACTGTCACAACAGAAAATGACAATTCCTGCCCATGTCTAAATGAATCAATACATTAAATGCTGTGGCTATTTATGTACACAAAAAGACAACAGCAGTTAATTGGAATTAATTCATTTAACCCTGATTTGCCTACAATTAGTAGTGTGATTTGAAACTGACTGGGAAATTATATACCTGTAAAATCAAGCATTACCAACATTACTGTTTTCATTTTCAATAAATAAATGTTTTATGGGACTGCACATAAAAGCATTCTCAGTGACATGTTAATTCAATAGAGAAAGTTACTGCAATAATTTCAGTTGTTTTCTCTGTAGAACTACCTGACATTTTGCATAGCATGGGGTGGATGGTTTCAGCTACAAAGGGAAAAAAAGCACACAGGGAAGGTTAGGGTTAAGGTTACATTATTTAGGATGTTTGTAGCATTACACTGTCTCTGATAGCAAAGCTGCATTTGAATGGAACCTGTGGTGAAGCTGATGATAACCACAATGACTATGCGGTTTTGATACTGATCACTGGTCATACTGATGCCCAAAATAAGCCTGTGGTAAAAATACTAATGGTGGTTGTTTTCCTCCAAAGTGCATTAACACAATAATGGTGGTTATCGTCTTACTACTTCAAATAAACAGTAATTACACCTGTTCAGACTCAGACAGCATTAAACATTTTCCTGGCACTCCAAGTGTACTAAGCACTGACAAAATAGTAGGTTATACGGGGCTGGTTTGAAGAGCCTCAATCTGCCTCTTGGCTAAACAACAAAATGAATGAAATGCATAATAAAGAGAAAGCAGCACTCAGATCCTGAGGGTTAGTGGCCCTGATATAACTGTGGAAAAATAAAAAAAAAAACTCATTGCCAGATGTGTGGCATTACCAGCCAACACAAACAGAACATAGAGGGAAGTTAGATAACAGCACAGAGACACTGAGGAGGGCAGCTCTAATCAAACAGCTGTTGACTGTATACTGCTGCGCACACAAGGGGATGGGGAGGGGGTGGTAAGTAAACTGCACTCCTAAGAACATGATTGAAATTCAACAAGAGCTGTACTGTTACCCTCAAGATTAGGCTCAGCATCTAAAAAGACCAGTGTGTAGAGAAAGGGAAGAGTGATTTTTAATGTGTTTTTTAACTCAACAGATTCCTACAGGGCTCATGCTGTTTGACAGAAATCATTTTTAGAGGATTTTCAGGCTGATCTGCTTTTGTAGAAATATCAGTTAAAGAAGGGTTGGGTTAGGGTTAGACTATGCCCAAAATAAGACCATGTGGAGGAGCTCAAGAGGGCCATGACTGGAAAAACTGGGCTCCTGACAACATAAGGAGCCTACAATTTGACCAGAAAAAAAGTCCTGTGTCATGGATTTTAAATGATATTTAAAAAAATAAAATGATACATTTATATACACTCCAGACTATAGGAATTTGGACATTTCCACATTTCAGACTCTGCTTCAGCACCTACAAATTGTAATAAAATTGATGCTACATTAAAGTGCCATGTCTCATGTGCCACATTTAATTTGAGTGGATTTATGTCAGCTTAGAAAGAACTCTGTAGGAGATGGAGCCCTTTTAATAAATTGTGCCCAGATAGCATGGGTTCAAAAATAACTGAACTTTTAGCCACTTTAATGCAATGTAATAATGACCAGGAGAAATATGGGTAATCAAGAGCAATTTTTGCCCCGCCCTCATTACTTCCACAGAGAAGCCCTTAAGCAAGACTCCTAAGCTCCAAACACAGTGAAACTTCCTGTGCAGGTATATATATATATATATATATATATATATATATATATATATATATATATATAACAGTGCAGTGCAGTATACCTGCAACACTTCCACAGTTAAACATATGCAATCCATTTTGAACAAGGACAAAACAACACTATATTCCCTTACCTCTTTTTAATTGCCATTTGGTTTGTTTTCATGACATAACAAAATTAACAACCTAACAATTATTATATGTTAAATATTCTGGTTATTATAACATGGACAAATACCATATACCACAGCAGTGGTAGCCTGAGCCATGGTTGATGTGACCATCCCAAAAACACTTCACTTATGCCTTATGATAAAATAACCATAAAGTTTATTGCATCATTACAACAGAAAGTATGTTACTATATGATGTAGAAAATATAGAAGTGATTATGTTGGATTAAGTTAAGAGATACTATTTAAAGAAAAATCTAATTAAAACTGTTCAAGTTTAAAGTCAGTAAACTCTGCCAGACCTACTCTAACTCCTTACAGAAATACCATCATATTATACAAAGCTTGAAATGACAGTCTTATTGAATGCAGTGCTTTGGGGTTATTTATTTATTTCTTATGTTACTGTACTTGAGAATATCATTTCCCACAGCCATAATGTGCGCACAAAATTGAATGTTCTTTTATGACATAAAACTTAGAGAGTCAACAAACTGCATAATAAACATATACCATTTCTTTTATGGCAGGGAATGGTGTTGATCAAATGTTTCCTTATGGATTACTTCCCAGCAGCTGTAACACTCATGTGAATGATGTCTTTAGTCTGATGGTTTACTGAGATTGACTTATCCACACCAAAAAATTAAATTAGCTGTCACCATGTCCTAAATGACTGCTTCTTTACTAACACAATGGAGGGAAATAGAATTGTTTTAGTGGTGGTTTGTTGTGCGACAACACACACGCAACACATATTTGTAAATTCAGGGTCAGTGTCCCCATTATTCTGAAAGCTGAAACAGTGAGGTCTGTGGATCATCTAAAGGGATTGCTTTGTTGGTAGAGAGTGGTTCCACAGAGAACTCATAGATATCTCAAAACTTTCCCAGGCTGAAACTAAAATGACCTGCATGGTTCAATACCAGATTATATTATAAGAGTAAGGTATGAGAAGCTGTGATTGATGTATGAGAGATCAATATTTTATATTGCAGATGAAGTGACAACCCAATAACATTTTACACCACCACTGTCAAAATAGTTTGTTTTACTTTTCATACAGTCAACCTGAGCAACCTACAAAGTTGAAAACCTTGTAAGTGCAAACTTAGAATCAAATACTAATCTCTCCATTACGTGAGCCTTCTGAAACTAAAGTGTTTATAGATTCAGGAAAGAACCACTCTGTTACATGCTGTTACTAAGATACAGAGCTTCACAAAACAGCATTGACACAAGCTGCACTCTGAGCCAAATGAAACTCATGCATACATACTGCAAAGTGTTGCAGACCTCTGTGGCCATGGCTACCTTTTATTGCCATAGGTATGTTTATGTATTTGCAGGCATATGGAACAGAATCAATTTAAAATAGACTCCCCCTATTTTCATTGCTGAAGTAGCGAGTTTCATGAAGTTGTCAAAGAAAATTCATACACTCAACCTGCTTGACACAGACTGTGTCAAAACAGCACAAATGGAACAGAGATGAATGTGATGACATTTATTTTTTAATTGGTAATAGCCACATGAAAGCCAGTCTATTTTGATTCTTTGTTTATTGTAACCCAGTGTGCTCTGGGCACACCAGCTGTCAAAAATTACCTTCTGCACTCACAGAAATGTTGAGATTGAGTGAACCATGGAGTTTCACAAGCAAACAGAAGCCAGCAGTCTGAATAAATGATATCCACACAGAGAGAGAGCTGGGTTAAATAATGTCACTTTGTGTCTCTTTTCTCAGGATTAAATGGTTAATGTGCTACTGCTGGCAAAAGAATGCATCTGAATTTCTGCAGTCAATTCATGCAGGAGATGAATAGAAACTGTTTAAACTCTGACACAACAGATGACTTTCTCCACAGTGTATTACACAAAACACTAAAAGACAAAACACAAAACACATAAATATACAATATAATAGACTCTGAAAGGAAGATTTCTGCATAATGTGCAATTTTACTTTTGACGTGCTTTTAGTATATCTTGCCAATAAGACTTAAATATTTTTAACTAAAATTTTAAATGAAATATTTTTATGTCATAAATCACAAGATGCTACTATTAAAGGAGAAGTCAGGTGGTACTGTTTCATACTATCAACAAATCTCATGAAAAGACCAAAACAATAAATAGATAATGTATCAAAGCCTGAAATATCTTATTCCTCTGTGCCATAGAGCTCCATTGTTAACTTAAATACATCAGTCTGCTACACTGTTGCACTGGGTGACGTGTTCCTTCATTACCATGAACACACACACACTGTAGTTTACATTGAGTTGCTGCTACTGCTGGAAATAGAGCCGCAAATATGGATTAATATACCACTGAAAATAATCCCCAAAAGAGCTCTATTTATTTGTTGGAGCAATGTTGGTTAAAAACTAGTGCCCAGCTGTTTTAGGACATTACTGGGCCTTTTTAAAAGTGAAACTATTTGAGTGACTAAGAGCCGACAAGCTTAAAACTGAGAGACAGACAGGTTAGAAGAATTTTGGTATCAGTGCCAAACTCAGTTAACATATTGGCAGTGGAAGAATACCTTGCCCTACAGGTTACAACAGCAGGACACAATGAAACTACAGAACAGGGTGACAGAGATCATGATAGCAAACTGTACGAAAGATCTACAGTACACTCCAAAATACAACAAATCAGCATGGCAGGCTGTGAGCTTTTCTAGAAACAAAAACTGGGATCAGGGGTTAAAAAAAAAAAAAAGTGTGGCAGCACTAACTGCAATATTCCAAAACAGAGAAAAACAACAGGAATAAAAAATTGAAAAATGCAATTAAAGAGCTAAATGGTCTTTTATACTATGATAATGTCAGCATTATTGACATTAAACTATTCCCAGTAACAGGTCATCGCAGTGTGTTTAGTACAAGGATATTACACTGTGTTGCACCAAAAACCATTGAAATGTTTCACTTTAATATCTCAGTGTTTCATTGTGCTCATTAGAACACAAGAAGACACTGGATTTACTAGATCACATCCCTGTGCTATATTAGAAATGTTCGATGAGTGCACAGTGAGCAGCATTAACACTTCAAGAGCTGAGAGCCACTGAACACAGTAACAGCGTCGACAAAGTTATGAGACCATGTGCGCAGCAGCAGTTTGCACTGAAGGTGAACACAGTATCAGATGTTTATTTTGTCTGTAATCAACTTTCTTACATCCCTTAAAAAAAAAAAAAAAGGGAAGGAAAATCAATGGCTCAGCCAATTTTATTGCTGGCGTGATGCAGAAAATACATTTACCTTCAACCTCACCGGCTTCCTACAGCCCTGCAGATGGATAATTATTGGGAGGATGGTATTATTGGAGGAAAACTGGTGCTCGGGCTGGGGGGCAGAGGGAATAGAAAATAACAAGACAAGTTTAATTACTGTAGGGTACACAGGACTAATAAGGCTTCTCTGTCACATTGTGATCAAACATATGGGGGTCGTGAGCCGGGATGTTATGCTGACTGATTAAGTATGAGGCCTCTGTGACAGCAGCACTCTGGCAGGAAGCCACTTCACTATCGGCAAAGAGAGTGGAGATGCCCCCAGATCGCAACAGGTATGTTACCTTACTTTACTTAAAAAAAGATGTTGGGTCAAGTAAATGCTTTGGACTGATGGTCTAATCTGAAGTCTAATCTAACAATGCAGATGTCCTGACAGGTTTGGAGTAGGTATATTCAAACAGGAAAACACAATCTTAACTAGAATGACTGCCTCATGGTTGTATGCCCCCACCAACCAATCATGTTGCAGCAGATGATCTGATAATCTTCCCTTCTTTCTGAGTCATGACGTTGCATAATCGCCAGAAACAATCACACACAATTAGCATATGATTTTTGACTTATGGCCAAATAACTGGTCTGTGAGGTCACAGTGACCTTGACCTTTGACCTCTAACCACTAAATTCAAATTACTTCATACTTGAATCCAAGTGGATGTTTGTGCCAAATTTGAAGAAATTCCCTCATGACATTTCTGAGCTATTACGTTCATGACAATGGGACAGATGAACAATGGGACAGATAGGTGGACAGACAACTTGAAAACATAATGCCTCTGAGCCAGCTGAGGCATTATGTATTAAATGTAAATGTAACTGTATTTCCTAGAGATTTAAAATATAAAATTATTAGTATTGTTCCAAAAGTTTAAGTTTTCCTACTGTCTGTATGATGTCTTGTTTGCAGATAGATATCTTGTATAACAGGAACCATATTGTTCCATCAACATCAGCACTTTTGCATCCTGAGAGCTCATTAATTGGGGCAGTATCACTCCTGGCCAGCAGTGGCAGGGGTGCAATGGCAGAGAGCAGCAACCTCACCTTAGTTTACTGGACCAAATAAGGGTTACATAACATAGAAACAGGTTTCTATTTTTTTTACCATAATAGCAGTGTGACTCTAAGGATGACAAAGTTGGTCGGTCAGTACGCCCATACACCTGTCTGATGGTCAGTCTGTACACCACTTTGATACAGACTTAAATACCTCAGCAGTTGCTGTATGGATTGCCTTGAAACTGTGTACAGAAATTTATATATTTCCAAGAGGATGAAACTTTGGTCATCCACTAATATTAATATTTCCTCCAAAACCATCATCAGATCAGATTTTCAGTTTATCCAGTACTTGGGTTCATGGCCAAATACCTGCAAGCTAATAACATTCCTATCAGCCTCTGCTATGTTTTATGTTTAGTGTTAATTGCAAATATTAACAAGATGATTCAGCTGACTTCCAGTTGTTGCTGTAACTTACATAGTGTAATGTCTCAGTTTCCTAACAATAAAAAAAGGGACTCATGGCATCTTAAATCCTAAACTCATGAAATGCATTTTTAGAACTTTAAGAGAACTGTAAGAAACAGCAATATCAACACCAGTACTGATGTGTTTCATCATATTACATTCATATAATTTAGTTTACACCTCAAACAGTTTTAAGTATGCAGAACATCTTTAAGAATAGTTCTTTAATAAAAACATCATCAGGTGATCAATCAGCACACAGTGTATTTGGCTGTGCTGATTCACCAGCTGCCCTCCCGCTGTTTTTGACTATTACAATTAAAGTGCACTTTCTGCAACCTTCAGTAACAACAGTATCACCAAATCAGCCAGGATTTAATTAATTACAAATTTAGGAGGGGAAACTTGACATCTTACTGAATATCAGACCTGACACCTTGAGCACCTATTTAGCCTCTTTTTCCTGCTTCTGTGTCATGCTGTTTGAGGACAGTGCTGGATTGAATTGGGACAGGAAAACCCCATTTATCATGACATCAGCTGCCCAGCAGGCAGGGAGGCGAGCTGGCAGTGCTGCTGATGGACTGGCAAAGGCCTCATATTACCACAGCCCCCGGTCTCCCCATAGCCTCCCTGATGAGCCCCCTGCCTGCCATCAGGCCCTGCATTCCTTTTCCATTTCTCTCCTTTTCCAGGCAGAGACTCCCAGGGGTGACAGGGAGGCGTTGGGTGGCTGAGAGCGAGAGTAATTAAAAGGGCTGATTAGAGTGATGGAAGGAGGACACCCAGGGAAAAAAACAAGAATATCTCTCAAGATAGAGAGAGAGAGAAGAAGAAGAGTGAGGTAGAGAATACAGTGTTGAAGCATATATAACAGATCAGATCAGTCTTCAAGTTAAGATTTTTTTTTCCACACTTAGTCTTCAACTGGGGCAGAATCTCAGGGGAGACACCATCACACAGAAACACTGTACAGAGCCAAGTAGATGTGCTCTACTGATATCTTTTCAAGGTAAAGCCAAGAACAAGACTGTTAGGCCTGCTCATGTGACAACTCATGTATTGTCACATTACTCCATTATTTAAACTTTGAATACTAAAAGACACAATCAATCAATAAACATAAAACAAATATTTATTTAATGTTTATGAGTTTATGTGAACAGCATGATAGCAAGAGCCAACCTCTCCTGCTGAAGTATCCTTGGGCAAGATTACCCCCCTGCCCCCCCAAAAAAGTAAAGCTACAGTAAGTAGCTGCAGTAAAGCTAACTTGAAGAGCAGACAAGATGGTTTTTCAGAGCTACCACAGCAGCTGTAGACAGTGATACCACAAAAAAATTTCCATTCTTTCATTCATTTATGACATTAGTCCCATAATATATATATTTTTAATTAGAAATCAAATCGTATGTACGATAGGTCATTGACATTAGAACAAAAACAAAAACATCACAAGCTTACATAAAATTTTAATGAATTATCTCAATCTCATGTGCATGTTTATGTGCACATTGTTTTGCTGATATTTGGGATGTAGTGTTTACATGAAACATAAAGAAACCTTAGTAACACACATATCTGCTTGTTGTGGGGCTTTAGACTATATCACATGGTCTTCATCAGCAGATTAAGTTTGCTCAGCTGTCATTCAAACTTTTTTTTTTTTTTTTACTCTGAGAATGTTTAGGACATTTTGGCATTGTGATTGACAATTCATTCTTGATTGATAGCATGGCAAAAAATAGACACTTATATTTTTTTGACTCTTTGTAAGCCATAGAGTTGGCCCTTCTCAGTTATAATATCTATAGAGCGACCACATTTTTTATTCATTTATTTATTTGAGATTTATACTCAACATTGTCTGAAAATGACCATTTGAAGTTAGATGAAGAGTTTATATGTTGTACAGGACATAAAGGCTAAAATTCAATTCAATGTGTGTTCTGTGAGGACTTATACTTCATTACATTTTGAGCCATGTGTTGTCTATGCAGCTGTTCCTTTGAAGTGGCACAGCCATGCTTTTGTCGGTAAAACCCCTGTTGTACAGAAATAGGTGGTGTTCAGACAGAGGTCCAGCAGTTTGCATATCAGGTCTGGGTTGAGGTTGGATCTTTTATGATGGGTGTTGTCATGCAGTTGCTCTTGCCTTGCATTTCCCACCACATCCATAGTTTAGATGCATGTAAACAATGGGATAATATCATATGACTTTTTACTCATAATAACCAGTAAGATCACAATACGCTGACAGGATTAATTCTTTGTGGTTAAATAAACCTACATAATGGTTTCATTCTGCATTGTACTCTCCACCTGAACATTTCTGAAATCCCCAAAGATGTGTTAAGATTGAACATGACACATTGTTAATATATTACACATAAGCAAGCAAAAATATAGATAACTAACCAGCTGGAGAAATAGACATCATATATCATCAAAGTCAGTTAGTTAGCTGAGAGTTGAATGGATCGCTGAAGCAATGCTGAAAATGATTGAAATTATTGTTGAAATGCAGAAGAAAAACATAAAAGTTGGAAATCAAAAGTAATTTCTGAAGCAGTGATTAAAATTGTGGAAATTAGCAGAGAGAGAGGGTAGATGCAGAAGCTGAAAGTTAAAACCAAGAGCTGAACTATTCAGTTAAATAGCAAAATTGCAATAACAAAGTATAAAGAGTTGAAGAAAGTTGAATAAGCACAAATGTAAAAAGGGTAATAGTTTTAACCTCTTGATAATTGAACGATTTCTATAGCAGAAAGTATGCAGGATGTGTGTGTGCGTGAGTGAGAGAGTAATAGAGAGAGAAAGAGCAAGAGAGAGAGAGAGAGGGAGCGAGGAGGTGAGGGACAAACAGTTAAAAGGAGCATGCGTAAGGGTAAATCACCAATCAAAATGACCAATGTGTTAATGTGCAGGTTGTGTGTACATGTGTGTGTGTGTACATGTGTGTTAAAACAGATTAAAGTTTAAATGTGTGTAGGGGAAGTCCACCAATGAGAATGACCCATGTGTAAATGTGCAGGTCTCATTTGTGTGTGTGTGTGTGTGTGTGTGTGTGTGTGTGTGTAAACAGCACAGAGAGCAGAAGAGGTCTTAATGACCAAATGTCCATCACCTGTGTACAGGCAGCTGCAGTAAGCTGGCCCTCATTCACAGTCACACAATACTGAGAGGTGGTTCAACCCTCTGGAATTTGTGTTATTGATTAAAAACCATAGCTGCTATCAATGAAATGACTACCACCACCAGGAGACTTTACTGAACACAGACATGTGTCATTTGTGTAGATAAAGTGAAAAATGACCACAGTATGGCAGTTTAAAAACTGACCTGGTTTGGCTGTTTTATGAACAGAGAGAGCAAGCCAGATAATATGGAGATCAATGGGACAGTTGAGGGATCCTCTTGGTGATCAGAGACTGCCACTGCAAAAACCGTGAATCCTATGGCTTAGGGAGTCGCACTGTGTGACAGAGCAAAAAAATATCTACAATCTGAGGTATAAATTGTGTGTGAGAAGTGAAAGGTGTGGGCGGGAGAAGAGTTGAAGCACAAAAAATTCTGAAAAAGTTGAAGGACTGAATGGTTAGAGTGGGTGATGTCACACAGCCAGCACAATACACACCCATTATAAACTCAGAAACCGTCAGAAATGAGCATGAAATAAACTGTCATTCAAAAACTGTACAAGATATCAAAAAGTTGAATGCAATCTTAAGACCTGAACTTCTTGAGACCAGTTTAAAGTTTAAATGAAGTTTCTAGGGTGAAACTATGCTGAAGAAGTAAAGGTTTAAAGGGGCTTAAGTTTTGGAGGATTTGAACATTTCCGTCCATGCATGCATACTTCACCTTTGTTGTCATAGTTACGATGATTAACACACCCTCTGTACTGGAGGCGGCATACTGGATCTTCATCCAGTTACAATAATAAACCCCCAGTGGTACAAGAGGAACACACAATAGTGACAGACAGGAAACTAGCAGCAGTCTCCTGTATCAAAGTTCTGTGTTTTGCTGACCCATCCACCCACCCCACCCTCCTTGAAATGCTAACTTTGTCACTCTCTATACCATGCCACCTAAACTCCTCCTTCCCATCATAATTACTACAGCTGCTTTAGGTCACCTAACAATAAAATGCAACTATGGTCGTAATAAACCTGCTTGCACAGACGACCTACGGCCTTGTTTTTTTAACGGAACAGTCTCTTTAGAGCACAATTTGACAGAATAATGATATCCTTACCATCCATACAGTCATTAGAGTGACACATTCAGAATCCCAGATCAAATTCACAATAATCATATTCATCCAAATAAAAAGATTATCAGCATTTTCTCTTTGTTTCTTTTTAAATGAAATGAGGACATTTTAACAAATGCAATCTAATTTTGCTACATTTGTGGCCTCTGGTTGTGGACTCTTGACATTACATGAAGATATGTGAGATTTACTATGGCTAATATTTGCCATCTTTATTTAGTTGTGCATGCACAGATACAACAGCTAGAAAAGAGAATGTACAAACATGATGATACACAGATCAAATCCCATGCAAAAAATCCTCCATAAAACTAAAATGTGTCTGTGTGTGTGTGTGTGTGTTTTAAAACCAAGATAAAATGTCAAACTAAAATGTATCTGTCTCAAGAAATCAATGGAGAGCAGTAGGGACAGATTTGCCCCCAAGTTGTGTTATGAATTAGATTTGTGCCGTCAAATGTAATACACCATTTATTCAATCCTGGCCTCCATTTTCCCCTCTTAATAATACTCTTAAAGAAACAGCCCATTTAGAGAAATACAGTATTATGTGTTAAAGAACCATAGCTAATGAATCAGAATCAGAATTAAAAATAAAAAAACCTTGATGTTTGAAGAGAAATCCTTTGCTACAATTGCATAATAATCAGTTGTGAAGTCAATAAGTAAAATTAAAAGCTACTATGAAAAAAAGTAATAATAGTGATAATGAATACACAGTAAGTAAACAGATAAATGTACAAATCCAAATGTGCAGAAAGTAAAAAAAAAAAATGTGTTAGGTCAAATTATAGTATGGACAAATGTTAGTTAGCTCCGTCTCCTCACAGCAACAAGGTTCCAGGTGCGAGCCCTGGTTCACCCGGGGTTTTTCTGTGTGGAGTTTGCATGTTCTCCCTGTGCCTGCATGGGTTCTCTACAGGTACTCTGGCTGCCTCCCACAGTCCAAAGACAGGCAAGTTAGGCTAATTGGTGATCATAAATAGGAGGTCTGTAGGAGTATGAATGTTTTTTTGTTTGTTTGTTTTTTTTTTTTTTTTTTTGGCAATATTTGTTGGCCCTGCAATGGACTGGTAATCTGTTCAAGCTCAAACTTTGAAACTCCACTGTAAAAGCAGGCTATTTCTGTCTGTGGTTCCTCTTGGATATATTCTTATTTTTTTCTTTCTTTCCTTACTGTGCCTTACTGTGAACCCACATTGTGTGAATCTGCTGTTTTGTGAAAGCAGCACAGCAGCAATCTCAGTCCTCTGGCAGTGTCCAATAAACAATTTTCATAGTTGCATGTGGTCGCAATAATATAAAGAAAATAAAATTAAAACAATGCCTTGAGTTTTGTTTTTGCACATAAAAAGGGAGTCAATATGTGGCCAGAGTATACAGCTGAAGTGATTAAAATTGAAGTGTATCAGTTCTGTCAGACTTACCTGAGATAGACGCCTGAAAAACGTCCAGTATATGTCCAGCAGACATAGCTACAATACACTCTGACTCACTTCTCTGCTGTGCTTCCAGGTGTACCCACTTTCAAATTATAAACAATAACTCTCCTGTGCAAGAACCTTCTGCTATAAATTCCTTATGAGGGAAGAAAGTTTCCAGTATAAATCTTCTCTGAGAACCTCCATTGCCACATTGCACATGTAAAGGAATAACTGTCTATATTCAGCGGACTAAATGAGACTTGAATGTGTTTTTGTACATGTAGGTTTTATGTTAATGTGTAGCTGGGAGTGCCAGTTTTGCTTTAAGAGGAGATAACATCTCAGCTCAACTAAAGGGGCTCCAGTGTACAAATATGTTTTCCCTAATACTAAAAAAACTGGGGGTGTTTCATATCAAGACTTAAGACTAGGTGTGGTTTAAACCAGTTACTGGATGTTTAAATATGTGACTGTCATACAGAGCTTTTATTAATGATTATAATAATATTATTGGGGCAACATTGTGTTGTTGTCTTGGGAATGTGCGTAGATGAATTTGGGGGACAGAGCTCCTGAAAGAGCACTGAAGGAGGGGTGTGTTTGTTTTCCTGTTGAGTTCAAGTATCAACAGTCTTTCCCCAGAATCCTTTACTCCACCTTTAATGCAGCAAATTTTATCACCTCTCATCAACATGACTGCAGGCAAAGTTAGTCTCTCTGTGGTGGGGTTCAATCTCAAGGATTATGAGCTTGCAAAAACCACACAGCTCTTTCAGAAGGGTATGTTTGCACCTCAGCTGAGTTGAATGAATGCATTACATGAATGTTTTAATGACAAATTATGTTCACTCCACATTAATAACAAGTTTTCAAAAGAGATTTTTAAAGGTTTTATGGCAAAGCCGTGTTGTTGCTGAATAGCAATGCTGAATGTTTTATGTATGAACAGAAAACAATGGCTGCCATTGATCTTTATAAACAGTGTTGTCTGTGATGTCAGGTATAGACAACTGGTAATTATTGGGCTAAAACATCCAACCCCCCCCACCACAAATCACACATACCTTTTGGTTCCAAGCCAATAGGCAATGTGTTAGCTGCACAATCCTGTAAGGGAAGGCTTCTCAGCGCTGCAGTGGACTGCTTGTGTTAGTGGCCAAGACAGAACGTACTGGCTGCTCTGCTCTCTTTGCTTGGGGGAGGAGAAAGCGGGATGGATTTGATTTTTGATGTAAATGCGAGAACCACTGAGGGAGAGATGGGATATTGATATTCAGCTTGAGGGCCGGCTGAGCCCCATTCTTGAAACCTTGACGCTGACTTTACGACCTTGCAGTCAAAATCATTTGGCAGCTCCTCTGACCTCTAGCAGTGTGCACGCACATAGACACACACCGACGGCTGAATTATAACTGATTTTTTAGCCACTCGCTCCAGCTTTCTGCTGTTTCCATTTTCATACAATATCAAGTTCTGGAGAAGCAGTTGCTGTGTGCCATCCGTTTAGATTAATTAGATTAATTCCCTCAACAACTGCCTTTATTGTAACCTGTGATAATTGTCATAACTTCCATCATCTTTATTTATAAAGACAAAGCAGAGTTAGAATAGAGTCAGAATACTTATGCTTTAGGTGATTACAGCATAGTAACCAAGCCTATGCATATAGCCTCTATAGCTGTTTCATCCACATCAGCATTAGCTCTATAGGAGATTGAATCAAAGGCTAATTTACAGCTGATTAAATAGTCAGAACTAATTTAATTTTATCTTGCTTCTCTACTAGAAGAGGAAAAATCCTGGTTGGCACTGTAGACCTGTGCTTGCATCCTGTGTCTTACCAACAGTTAATTTTTTTTCATTACCATAAAACACACACACACACCAAAAAAACAATCACATGGGTCAGTTTAGTAATACTGAAAACACTGTCCTAGTAATAGAGACTTCAGATCAGAAAACCTTTATATGGGTCATAATAAAAGGCAGAAAATAATTTAATTATTATTTTTAGTTTTATCACAATTATATAATTTTTTGATTTTAAATGAATATGTATGAATTTTCTTTTCAGAAATTCTTTTCTCCACACGTCAACTTAGACTAAGCTCTGTTTTGGTGACAATGAAATATTAAACTTCCTCAAAGATATCTGAACGTCAAATCAATTACCTCAGTTATCTTTAATAAACTGTCACTTAACCTAAATCAGCTAGATTCAAAGTGTCATGTGTGTAAATATGATGAAGTGTAATAAATGGTCTGGGCCTGAAGACAGGTCATGCATATACTGCAAGCCTCTCCAAAAGTCAAATGGGATAACTTATATGTGTCAGGGATAGAAATGACACAACAGTGCACCAACACAGTATGTCTGCATGTCGAACGAGCTGGGAAAATGAAGTGCTATGAGGAAATGGACACGGCTCTTTTGAATTATTCAGGAAGCAGAAGGAACCAAATCAACTGTGTGAAGTATTGTTGTGGTATGAATAAATGGTGCATAATTGATACTGGCTCTCTTACATTATGCATCCCTGTTCGCGAATCTGCATGTGGAGTTATGACGCAAAGCAGGTCAGGGGATCTGAAGGATACAGTGTCACTGATCTAATGATTCATGATTAATGTTTTATGTAAATACACATTGCTGGCACCACCAGGCTTACATGCACTAATGCAACCACTGGTACAAAGTACAGGAAAAGATGGCTGAGGAGAGTTTTTTCCTCCAACCAAAGCTGGATTAACCAATCAACTTGCTTAATGTACAGGTGTATGCGTATCCTCTTGCACAATTTATGGTTACCCATGACACCCCTCTCTGTGTATGTTCGTAGCGAGCTTTACACCCATCTCCACAGAGGCCTAATTATTAGGGATGTAATGGTATTGTCAATTTCACAATATTGCAACAACAAAAGTGTCTCAATACCGTTGTGGACCTGGACAGTTACAAACACTAAGGTCTTCCCGGCAAAACAGTAGTTTTGTTACAGCCATGGTGGAGTAGAACGAAGGGAAATGAGAACCACAGAGACCACCGTCCCATGTGTGCCCATCATCCTTGCCTCCGCTCACTCTCTCTTCAAATCTACACTGGAGATAGCCGATGCCGGTGTTAAGAGGCAAGGTAGAGGGGGAGAGAGAGACAAAGTCTTTGAAATTGCAGATGCTCTAGCGATTTTTTAGATCTGATCTGAAGCATTTTAATTTCCCCGTGTCACAAAATGAGAGGGAGGAAAAGGTGACAGATAAACAAAAAATATTATGGAGATGCTGCCAGACTGCAGTTACCTTCACGTCAGGTTCACAACTGTTTTGCACTTTTTCTTTTTCATCATTCAATAAAGATTTTTTTCTAAGTCTTTATTGCCTTTTTCTAAGTATTGCTATGAATATTGTATCATGGACTTGTTATTGAGGTATAATTGTATCGTGAGAGAGTATTTGCCTAAATTTCAGTCCGTTCCTATTAAAGTAGTGAATATTTAGCTAAATATTACAAATGTTATAATACTTATGAAACATTCTAAAATTATATGTAAGCACGGGAATGGTAGTAAGGCACGATGCAATAAACACATCTGCCACTCTGAGTTACAGTTATATTACTGACAGTTCAGAGGTGCTGAGCTCCCATACACCTTAAAATGCAGATTCCTCTTTCAAAAATTATATCTATTTTTGTCCTCACGACAGATGGCTGCCATTAGAGGGGGAAGGAGTCATGTGAGTTCCCTTAACGGCACCACTGAGAACGGACTAATTAAATACTTTTTTTTTTTAAATGTTTCTGAAAATTAATAAAATCCAGCTGGTCACTCCAGCCCCCTGGCACTTTCTGCACTTCAGCCTCTGGACACATTCACACGCGTACACATACACACACACACACACACACACACACACAAGGGCAGATACAGACATAAATATATAGAACATGCAGTATATCATTATACAGCATAAGTCCTGATTATGCTTGTGTTGAATTTTATTCCCTTCAATGCTACACTAATATTTCCACTGTTGTTTTTGCAGCATTTCCTTGTGGTGATGTCCTTTTTGCTTATTACAGTTATTAGTAAGGCTCTACTTGGACTACCCACCCAGGTAGATTTAATCACTCAATTTCAATTTAGGCAAATGTTATATTAGAACGCCTTATTTCATGATTTTCTAACTAACATATTTTTGACCACACACCTGTCAGAGTTGCATGTGGTGCAGTAACTCTACTGCCTCTGTCAGTAATGTAATCTGACCTTAGCTGTTGTTCAAAAAAAAAAGAGAATTCTAGACAAATTTATCTACAGTCTACTAAGCATTAGACAAGAGGCGGCAACTAAACAGCTGAGACAAACTACAAAAGCATGCAGGCAGCACACTGACATTTTATTCACTAAAGAAATAAAGAAGAAATCATGGTTGATGTTATTCAATGATATAATTGTCTCCTCTTAAACTAAAGCCAGACAATGAATAGTATTTTAGTGAACAAGTGAGTGACTCCAGCTTCTGAATGACTTACTGCTCTGCAGTGAGCAGCACAAGGAGCTGCAGTGATGCTAGTTTAGTAGCTTTAACTGCACTAGATGGTGTGAGTGGTTCTGTTCAAACACACAGAGTTTGGAAATGCTAACTGGATTTACTGAGGTGACTCAGTCTGTGTGTTACTGCAGAGCAGAGTGACATGGACACCTCACAATAGACACCTGTAACCATAGAAACTATACACAAGGATGGCTATAGCTGAATCCTCAAAATGCTTAGAAGACATAAAAATTAAAAATATTTAATAAAAATGAAACATTTCAATGATGAAAATAAAACAAAAATGTCTTCTTTGACAATCTGACTCAAACTCAAATTCAAAAGAATGGTGTTTAGGGGATATCTGTAAATAGCAGTTAAGAGGGGAGTAGCCATAGTGATGGAGATGGAGTATGGAAGAAATCTCATAATTTTTACATTTTGTTTTGCAGCCTTATGCTAAAGTTTTTAAAAAAATCCCCTCATCAATCTGCAACACACACATAATCACATAGTGAAAATATAATTTTAGACATCTACTAAAAAGGAAAATTGAAATGTGGCTGAGCTCCAGCCAAACTCATTAAGGTCAAACAGTTCAGTCTTCTTGCTTTCATCAGACCAGGGGATCTTATGTCTAAGATTTGGTTCAATGTCTGCTCACATTAGTGTATTCACAGTATGCCTATAGATATTACTCAGAGACTGGCAATGGAAATTCAAGTTCAATATGTTTTTTTAAAGACTCAAGCATGCTTGAAAAAAAAGAAGAGATGAACAGTTATAATTGTATGTAATTCTAATGATAGATGGATTCTATGAATAGAACCAGTTTCATATTTTTTCTTCTTTGCTCTTGGAGAAAGAGAAAATGTTAAGTACAGCAGTGTCTTTCAGGCATGGCCTTCCTTAGAAACTGGCTGTTAGTTTTTTATGCCACTTGTGTAAAACAATTTAGTAAGTTCTGTAAATGTCAAAGACAACAGCATAAAAAAGAAATGAATGCAATGGATAAGCTTACTTTTCACTTAAGTCACACATAACAATAAATCAACATTTAAAACGATACTTTCAATATAGTCTGTGTTAGTAAATGTCATGCAAGTTAATGTAATGCACAATTCTTACCGAAATGCAGGCATAACATTTTATGTCAGTGTTTCAACTTAGAGCCAATCACAATCAGTCTGCTTCTGGTGTGTAATAACCTTAAAATGTCTTAAAATGCAATGTTACCTGTGAGAGCAATATTTATCTTTGCCATATTTAGATATGCAGCACAACTCTGTTAAAGCTGAAATACCATTTAGGCGTGTCTATGACTGTGTGAAACCTTTATTAACCTTAGCTTATCAGTAACATCTGAATAAACTTATCCTTGATACATTTATGTGTTTCATACCTTGTTTACCAGAAAGAGGTGAGAGCATATTGCTCCCCAGACACCATTCTTGTGACATTTATCGCACAAAGCTGAGATTGACTGTGCTGAAGGCCAAGAGAGAGTTCCTCCCTTGGTCTTCCTCTGATACAATCTAGCCTGTAAATACGAGGTTGTCTTTGTGCTTCATGTCAGACTCAGCAGGTGCACTTTGGTGCATGAGCTCTGTCCTTTCAGCAACAAACAAACTGACACTGTTTTACTACTATTATTGTATCATTTTATTTAAACTTTTTATGTAAATAGATATCCATTGTTCATTTCCATTTCATTAACATTGCATAACTTCAGCTAACTAATATGGTGGACCTTTATTTTCTAATATCAAACAGACCCTGCCAGAGGAGAGGACTAGGGCTAGCCTCCCTGACAGCAAGGCCATCATTAGCAGAGAGCACACGTAAAAAAAAAAAATATATATATTGTGGTTTATTGTGGACTTTTCCGACATTTGAGGTTACAGACTTGTAGCGCCTGCACTTAACCTGGTGGTAGGGGAAACACAGCTGTTGTTGTGTCACCTTACCAGACCTCAAACTGCACTCAGTGTCGTGCACCAACACAGGTGGGCTATAGCTTCTATTTGGAGTCAACACTCTTGCTACACATTTGAGTAGAAATACATCTATTCATTTTGTTTGTTGTTGAGAATTAATCATGGCATTTATACTGGGGCACAGCTCATTTGTACAGGGGAACATGCCCCAGTAAAAGGGGTCTGGTGTCGCCCCTGCTGGTGAGTGATATAAAAATTCACCCTCTGTGCAGTTGTCATGACTGGAGAAATTAGATAAAGACCAAAATAATTTTTTGTACCAGGCTGTAAAGTTGGGCCATTTGATGGGGATTGGAGCCCCATGGAGCCAGCCTCAAGAGGCCATTCGAGGAATCGCAGGGTTTTGGCTTCAATTTTCAGCCCTGGAGGTTGTAGCTTTCTTAAAAGTCACCAACACTCTTTAAATCTTTAAACTTTCTAGTTCTAATCTCTGCTGTATAAAAATTACAGCACTTAGCATTGTCTGTCCTGTGTCTTGAACTTATGGGAAATGGTGTTATTAAAGATTGCTAAGTCAATAAATATTGAATAAACAATAATATTGTACTGTTTTAAAAGTACATGATATCCTGTTGAGAAACGCTTACTTTCAAGGCTTTCAAGGTTTTCTTACTTCTTGATGTTTACTTCTGGTAGATGTTAAAGGCACTCTGCAGGTGGTCCTATGCTTCCATTTTTTTCTTTTGACTGCACTGTGTGTCAGTAATTTGTATTACAAAAGCACTAGGATGTGCAAAATTATGTTTTAAATGGCAAAAAAAGAAACATTTAAAGAGACCTTTCGATACCAGCAAACAACCATGCAAAAGTGAAAAGCCTACTTCAGATGCAGTGACTATAATATCCATCAAGTGGAGCAGAGCTTACAGGCAGACCTATCAGACTGCCACTACAGCAGGCAGTGTAAATCATCATAACAGTCGAATCATATTGCCTCCAACTTAGAAATGATCACATGTAGTTGCTCACACAATTCACATTTATAGCCTAAAAAATGATAAGACAGCTTATTTCCAACCTGCTGGAACATGCATTATTCAAGCTCCTTCTATTCAAGAAAGTGACTTTACAAATGCCCACATGTAGTACGTAGAGCATTAACACCCTGGAAATGCATGGTTCTATGAAGAAAGTGATCTAAAAACAACAATAAAGAGAATTTGAGGTAGAATATAGTTTTTAAAAGCTGGCCACTTTACACTGTGTTCTGCTGATGTCTCTATAAGGGTTTGGAACATGGAGGGCAAGAATTTGTAGCTCCTTTAGATGCTAACATACTGACTGGTAGTTCCAATATTCCAATACTATATATAGCCAGGAATTTTGCATAAATAACTTGGTTGACTTCAATATTATTATTAAATATTACAATACTTTGAACAATAATAGAACAATATTTTGAAAAGAATGACATATTTTTAAACTGAAACATTATATACGTTGTTAATTTGTTATATGTATATATACATGTTTTGGGTCATTTTCATAAAGGCCACTTCAGAACATGCATCCATCTATCCATCCATCCAAAGAAAAACCAGAGTCAGAATGAACAATGATAAGATGACAGACATATCACACATTCACCAGATTTCACTGAAACCTCGTTTAATAATGAATCTTAATGTTCTGTTTCTTCCAACACCATCATTAGGAGAACATTTTAATTTGTCCTCAAGAAACAGCAAAATGTAGAACATGACGCTTCCCAAAGGATTTTAAACAGTCCATTAAAATCAAGGGATCCTACAGCACCACCATCAAGAAAAAAAATTATCATTGTCCTCCTACAGTCATTAGTATGGTGTTTATTATAAAACATTCTTCATCATAGGGTATAATAAACACTGTAGCTTTAAACTGCAGCTAGACAGTCATGTTTTGTTTTAGACATATTAACAGATGGATTACTGGTTTTATCTACAGTTGTATCATCACAGATTACCCCTTTTCTGACAAGACACAGTAATTATGTTTCCCGTTTCGCCTTTTGAAAAAACAGTTCAAATGCACTATTCTTCAGTATGTCCTCCCTTCTTTTTGTCTTGACACAAAGCAGATTCCTCCACTTATCGGTGCTACTCCTTGATTTGAACCAGCCAAATAAATAAAAACAAGATTTTATAAATAAATAGTCCAACATTCAGCCTCTGTTTAAAGTATGTTGCAATGCAGAGCAGACCATTCTGCTCTCATATTGCAACAGAAAAATAGCATGTCAATGGTAAATATCTAACAGATAACTGGCAGAGCTGCACATGACAGCCTTCATGGGACACTTAACACACTTGTATTAATTTAAAAAGAGTTGAATAGACAAGGCTGATTTTGGATCTGCCTAAATGGATGAAGGATAGTACTACACACGAGCAGCTGCAAAGTTTATGAAGCTTTTTATATCAGTTGTAAATTAATTGCTACTAAAGTGAAAAAAGAGCCTTTCATTGTCAGACAACCCCTAATAAGAGACTTCTGTCACATAAAAGTAATAATTTGTCAGTCTCAGCATGAGAGCTTGATAGCAGCAGATACTGTAGATATATTGATGAACTGTGATTCAGATGTGAGAGAGGAGAAGCGGGAGAGGAATGATCCAGCATCTGCTGAAATAGACTGACACACTGTTAGACTTTCTCCCCGCTGAAAGAATCATGACCCTCCCAGTCAAATCTCTTTCTCACAGCAGTCTCTCTGAAGGAGGATCATTATTTTGATCTAACAAAAGGTTTTAACACTTTAAGAGGGATATATTTTCTGTTTTTCAATAGATTTAAAGTATTATTTTAAGACCCTGCTGGTAGTCAGGCATATCAATGGTGATTGTTCAAGAACAGCTAAAGTTGACAACAGCTGACAACAGACTAAACCAAACTGTCGCTAACAGTTTAAGTTCATCATCAGTTTAGTCTATTCTGCCAACTCAGATGCACCCAGTGGAAAAGGTACTTCTCTTGAGTCCCCTCAATAGATGGAGAGGAGAGCCAGATCATGGCTTATCAGTAGTTCAACATATTGTGCTGGAGCTAAGGGCAGTGTATGTAGCACTAGTTTTAGCATCTCATATCAATATACAAGTAAGCGAATATATGCTATCCTGCTATGGAACTCAAATATCTCAAGACAAGGCACATGGACTTGAATGCAGTTTAAACAGAGGTCAATAATGGGCTCACTCAAAAAGAGTCAGCACTGTGAGGCTGCACAGCAGTATTTCAAGCTAATGGTGTGTTTACATTGGAAGCATGTCTGCTGTGTTTTTCAATTGTCCATCCTTGCTTGCATCTGACAGAACAGATATTTTAATTTTAATGTCCAGAAGTGACATAATGGCTGGTGTTTTACTCACAATATGTGCATGTAAATGTGACCTGGAGCATATTTTTTACACTTCAAGTCTATTTTCTTCCAGTGCTAAGCCATAGCAAGTGATGATGTAACTACATCTAGCCAGCTAATTTTATCGATGCAACCTGAGCAACAATAGGCCAGCAATTAGTGGGAGTGGGCACCGGTTACAGAAGGTCTCTGCTTCAGATGTGAGGTTGCAACAGTGAGTAATAACCAATGTGGATTACCTAGAGTGTAGTCAAGTAAGCCGATGAAGGATGCACTGCAGGTATAGGGCTAAGTCAGACAGCTGGCAAGTCAAGCTGTAGGTAGACTAATTAAGTCTATCTAGTGATGCAGCCAGAGTGGCCTAGCAATTAGCATTAATATATGCATATGCAGTGACCTATAAACAGAAAGCAGGAACCTTCCTCATTGTGATTGTGACATAGTAAGTTACTTTTGCCTCCCTCCCCACATATGGAGCAAGCAGGCTGACTTACATAATGAGAAACTTAAACAGGACTTTCTGGACTTTGAGGAACAGCGGAGAATGCTGAAAGTTGGCTGAGTGCTGAATCTATACTTTTTGGTGGCTGAGTGGAAAAGGGGGATAAACAGTAAGAGCATCCCCATCCCCTCACACCAGTCTTTTGGGTCATGTTTCCATGCTAGCCAATGTTCCAGTGTGCAGAACTAACTGTGACAAATTGGTGTTGCGTACCTCTCCATGAGACAGCCAAGGAAATTGCAGCTTTCCTTCAATGGTGTTGGTGATTTATTTTTGTGGCAGTCGAGACTAATGTTGTTGCCTCTCCCTTTGGATACACCGCCGAAGCTGCTTTTGTTGTTTGCTTTTGTTTGCTTGTGTTCAATTTTAAGTTTTGTTTTAGTGTATTGTTTATTGATATTGGTGCTAGCCGTAGTAGTAGCTATTTTAAAAAAAAATTTTTTGGAGCATCACAGGTCCAGTGGTGAGTGCCGCCTACTCATTGGCAGAGCGCCTCCTCTGACGGGCACCTGCTACCTTCTTACCTGTATGTCTGCTGTATCCTTTATTCACTTCTCACTAATTATTGTGGGTTATTGAGGGTTTACATTTTGTGTTTGAGTTTCAGTGTGACCTTATCTCCTCTCCCACTAACAGCCATACTCCCCTGCCCTCAGTATAGTTAATATATTGAGGCAGTATACTTATAGTTACATGATGCTTTTCATGTAATCAAGGTGCTTATTGCTTGCTGTGCTTGTAGTCTTGGGGGAAGACTACAAGTATTGTAGACTACAAGTATTGTAGTCTTGGGGGAAGCACAATAAACTACAATACTACAATACATGTTGAACTTTCTGGCCTCAACCACCTGGGGCCACTTGCTCACCTGGCCAAATACACTTTTATCACGTTTACCCCAAACTAAAACCAATACACCTTTGCACATTTTTTAGGCTACGTTTTTCAATACACAAACTCTCTAAACAGTTTGTTTTTCCCTAAATACTGCTTCTTTGTTGCTGCAAACAATAAACACTCTGTGCCCAAGAAAAACATCAGATTGTCATCAGATTCTAGCCAAAACAACCCAATGTGTTCTAATGTCACTAAATGGTCATTTTCTGACAGACATGTCAGTGTTTCATATTTTCACTCTAATGCAAAGCTCATGAAAAGAGCTACACTGTGAGTTTTAAATGTATATAGACTACATTGGTACCCACGGTCCTCAGGAAATAGAAAATACACTCCAAAGTCTGTCTCAGCTTTTATGTTACCCAACTAATGCTCAACCTTATATAAATGAAGACATTACCTACCTCATATAGAGCTACAAACTCATTTGAATACTGTGTGACAAAGTTTATCTTACTAAAGCATTGTGGGAGATGACTGTGACAAGTTTTCCTGTCAGGTTTATTGTAGTTATGTGCCTGCTGCTGAGACAGTTCAAAACTACAAATCTGTACAAACCTGGAAGTGACTGGACTGCTGCTGACACTAACCCCTGTATAGAATGAACTAAAGCCTGCACACCAAAGATACTGAGAGGACTGCTTGGGAGCTTTGAGACTCTCCAGATGAGTTCATGTACCACAGGTCAGAGAGTCGACTCAGGGCCTGTCAGCCTGTTAGCTTGTAAGCCTGTTAGGCTACCTGGTAAACACATAACCCTATTTATTGTGTAACATTGTTACACTTACTGTTTGACAGAGGCTGATGTGTGAGAAAACTGATGAATTGGTTGGCATAAATTCAAAAGTTGTTTCAACTCAGAATATATGAATTACATCCAAATGAGCTGCCATTTTCGAATCAAATTAAGTTGCTTAGAAACTTTAATACCTGGCCTAGGCCTGATTCTGACCAGCAGCTTTTGGACACAATAAAATCTCTGTTTAATCCTTTACCCTAGAGCTACAAGTAGCCACTACACACACTTTCACCCCAACAGTGACAGACTGGACTTCTGTGACTGGCAGCTGATAACAGCCATAGCCAGTAGTCTTGTGGGAAGAATTTGGCTGTGTTGTAATGGCCTGTTCACCTGTCCCCGTTGATGAGCCACAGTCTCAGGTTATACTCTTACGCCAGGCTGCTGACAGAGACTAAGTGCCCAACTTGAGACCATGATACTCTTCTTTAGCCTCTCTGCAGTAGTTGTTTTGGATTTGATGAGCTTTCAGAGGTTAATGATTACCTTCAAAGAACCACAGAACCAACAATATTTATTTATTACATTTTTGGGGCATTTACCACCTTTAATTGGACAGTGATGGTGGAGAGAGACAGAGAAGGCAAGGGAGAGGGGGCAGGGGGGTGACATGCAGCAAAGGGCCTGGGCTGGGTTTAACTCTAACCCTTTGCAGCAATAAGGACTTAATGGTACACACTTAACCAGGTGAGCCAATGGAGCATCCCCACAGCAGTATTTTGACATGATATAGCAACATTCCAGACAGCATGATTCTGTAAATGAATCAAAAATGTAATTACATCGAGTGAAGTCAGACTTCTCTCAGAGTTGCTTTATGTTTTTCTCTATTGTATGATCATTGTATTTTTCATTATTATGTGCAACCTTGGACAGTAAATAAAAACAGAAGGTACAATATGAGCTGCATGTCTGTTGCTTCAGAAAAATTATATAACAATAATAACAGATTCTGCTGTGGGTAAACCAACCCATTGAGCAGCAAGGTTGTCTGAGTTTTATAGGTGGCTTTCTGTTGTATCCACTGTTCTGCTGTCATTTCATAATGTTTTCAACAGTCTTAGATGCTACAGACCTCTCACAATGGAAACAACAGGATGCAATTTATAAAACATACTGTAGATTAATCAGTGGATCTGCAGCTGGGGCCAAGACTCATAGAAGACAAATTTCATATTTATTATCGATATTACCATTTGTATATCCATTTGTTTGCGCCAACACTTACTAAGACTGTTTACAGCTGCATCACTCCATCAAATTAAAGTTCTAGATTCTTTATATACTTTTAGTAGAATTCAAGCTTAAATGGTAAACTCCAGGATCTCCACTTGAATGCCAAGTAATTATCACCAGTGTATGGCCATGTAACACACTGTGAACTGTGTCTATAAACATGGACACTCCAGTTGGTTAGGCAAACATTACTGAGTTAAAAAATAATAATAATAATAATAAATTACATCCATATCCAATAAAAAAAAATGTCAGGCTTCTTCTCTGTGATCTCTTGTTCACCCCCTTAGACCTACCATCCCTACTCGATTCATGTCTCTGCACTGTTTATTCTGGCCTTGATCTTCTGCCACTCTCCATTCATCCATCACATGTCCCCCAGACTTTCCTCCTGCTTCCAAATCCACCTGCTCACCTGTTTTCCCTTTTCAATCACCTGAGCTCACTCACACACCTGTTCCCAGTTTTCTCATCACTCCAGTCAGTTTTAAACCTGCTATTACTGCCATCTCTTTGTCAGATCATCTATATTTGTTCCTGTGTGTTTTCCCACAAACATAAACACCTGGAAACAATTTCACAACAGACACAGGAAGTGCTAAAAGAGCGGTCACTCTTCCCAGCCTGGAGGTAATGCTGTGTCTTTTATATCAAGTCCCCAGTCACTCTCTGATCCACTAACCTTAATGTATCAAAAGAAAGAAAGAAAGAAATACATAAATACTTAGTGACCCAACCAACACATCTGTACATGCAACATATCATCAGGACACACTGGTTTCAAAGTGTTGCCCAGAGGAGCAAACACAGGTAAAACACACACCAGCACACCATGATGCAGCACATTCACACTATAAACATATGTACCACACTATCCACTTTTTATGCATATCACAACAGCCCTTCTCCCCACACAAGTCACTTACCACATACTGTTTAAAGTAGCCGCAGCCAAGCTACTCAGTGCCCTGGGGAAAAATACACTCCATGCTGCAAAGCTGTGGGTGTCCAGCCAGCATCCTTTCTTCTAATCCAGCAATGTCAGCCAATGGCATTGATGCATCAGTAAGCACTGTTTGGATAACATGGCAAAATTCAATGTATAAGTACAATCTTAATGTCTTACTAGTGTGTAAACATGTTTATCTTGCACAATAACACATACAAAAAACCATATTAAATTACAAGTTCACCTGCCACTCCATTAACCACACCCAGGAAATTATATAACTCTCCCCAATCTCTCCCCCCCCAAACAAGTAAGAGAACAACCTGAGTGAAAAAATTGACTCTCAAATGTTTAGTTACATCATAGCAGTTATTTTTTAATATTTTCATTGCTGCATATTTTTGCTTAGTTTCTAAATGTTTACTGCTGTTAGGGCTGACATTTTAATTTGACATGTAGATACATTTATTTTGTCTTCATTTATCTGTAATCTCCTCAAATGAATAGAAAAAATCTTCCATCCATCCAAGTCTGACAAAGTTGTTGGAACAGCTTTAGAACCTTGTATTTAAATGTGCACTCCACATCAGATGCTCAGTGAGAAAACACCACCATCTTCACTGTAGTTTTTTTCACCATTAATAGCCCACTTGCTTGTGATATGGCAGTGTCAGGTGTTATCATTTGACATGCATAGCACACATTGGATGTGCCATCTAGAAATAAGTAGTAGTCAAGGTAAGGTATAGCTGCATTATGTCGCTCTGCGTAACAAAAACTGCAGCTTCAGACAGTTGACATTAGGACAGGGGTGTATCTCAATGTGTGGCAAACCATGATGACATGTCAAGATGCCATCAGTGTGCAGGTTATATAGATAAACTATAAAGCAATGGCTTCTAACTAGGATCACAAAAAGGTGTGTACCATAGAAATAGGCTGGTCTTTATGTGAGCTTTTTTCCTCTCACATGGTCTTCATAGTGATAGAAACGCATAACACCTCACAATGCCCACGATTAATCCAATAAGCCTAATAAATCATAACTAAACACCTTCCCTCCAGACTGGAATCCCTCCAGGACAAAATCCTCTGGTGCTTTGTTGAATGTGGATCTATTTTGGGGTCATTAATATGAACAAGCTCGAGGACCCCCTGGAGAGCACATATCTATTATTACCTGTTATTATGGGACATGTGCATATTATACTGAGCGAACTCTCGCCGGCGCTAGGATCCAGAAGCATGAATGCTGTCTCTCCCCACATCTCTCTCTCTCTCTCTGTGTATCTCTCTCTCTCTCTCTCTCGCTCTCTCCCTACTCAAGACTGTTTTAAAGTCTCTGCTAGACTTGGACTCACGCTTTACTTCCTGGATGGATGGAGGAATGGGAAGCTTCCAGCACCTCTCCACCACCAACACCGACTCTCCCCTCCCCGTGTGTCCGACGAGCGCTCCCTCAGCCGCCGCAGCCGCATGAGCGACAACGCGCTGTGCGGACCCGTCTCAGCTTGTCTCCTCTAACCCACTCCCACCCCCCCCCGCTGCATTCATACGCCCCTCCGTAACCATCAGTATCTGAGTGTTATGCTCATATCCGGGAATATCGGGGGGATTTTAGGGACGGAAAGACTCTTTATTGGACCTCTAACTACATCTCTCCGCCCTCCACCTCCACCGTACACAACCTCGGTCTGCGCTGCGTCTCCGGCGCTGCTTTTTACGCAGCGAAGGCGTCGCTAATTTGACCGCAAAAGGGAGAAACTCAACAGTTGTTGCTTCTTCTTGTTTGCATGTCGACGTGCACATCACTACAATGTGGAGGCTACTGCAATCATGTTTTCGCTGCTGGTGGATTTTCTCTCTCATTTTGCCAGCCTACGTGCTCCTGTGGGCCGACTGTCATCCTGGTAAGTTTCGTACCCTGCTTGTCAAAACACTGGTCTTTTTTTTGTTGCTTATGTCTATGAAGGAATGTGGCTGTCAGTGTACTGTCGCAGGGATGAAACGCATATCTAACAGGCTGATATAATAAAGTCAAGTTCCCCTCACTGAATATCCTGTACCGGGTCAGTGGCTGGGAATAATCGTGCCGTTTGGCTTGATGCGCTTCCCCGGTACCGGCACCGGCACACACAGACTGGGAACTATCGGAAAGGCAAAAAAAAAAAAAAAAAAAAACAGCTAGTGAAAGGATTTCAATACAGTTGGGTGACCTATCTAAACCCGCTCATACCCATTCAAAGCACAAGTTCATCACTTAATTTCTCCCTGCTTTCTTTCCTCCGATGGAACTCAGTCCTCCTTTCCTCGGCGCTCGCATCTCCCCTTGATTTTCTTGTAAAATCTGTAAATAACGATTTCGCTGGGAAAGAAAAGATATATCCGGCTGGAGTGCAATTAGAGGAGCATTGGACATGGCAGGCTGGTAGTTGGGTCAGGGATACGAGTGGATAAAAGGAGGAAGATGTGATGGTTTTTTCAGCCGGCGGCGCGTACGCCAAAGCCGCTATCTCACTGCCTGGAGCAAGACAGCAGGGCTGTGAAGCCTCTTCACGCACTCAGACACACACAACCTAAAAATGCAGTTGAGGCTCAGATTTGTACTGAGGGGAAAGCAGACCACATGTCTGTGTTTGGGGTTGCCATGTAGACCCGCACAGCGGATCCACAAATAATAAGAACCGACTCTTCTCGCCCATATGGCTGTGAAACACTGATGAGGCTGCTTTGCTTTGGAATTGTGAAAAAAAAACACACACACTGTCCCACATGCTTACTTTTCTAATTGGGCTAATCTCCAGCTATTATATAACAGAACTGAACTATTTCCCACATTCATTTTGCAAAGAAGAACTCTCTGCTCCAATTATAGCTAAATCAAAGACCCCTGGGCCCGGACCCCAGTTCGTGAGGTCCAAAGCCTTCAGTATTTAAACCTCCAGGATCCATTATCTGAAGAAAAACGGCAGCATTTCTGTTGTTTTCACTCTCATACTGCAAGGAGGAGAAAGATGTTGTATCAAAATGGAAAATAAATCCAACAAATCAAATTTGACCTTGACCAGTGCGTTCATATACATTAGATCCCTCTAGCTGTGGAAGATCTGACACTTTTACACACTGTGCAACCCAACAAAAGCTTTTCTGCTTTTGATTCTGGAGTTGCCACGTTGTTATGTTCGCCACCACCCACCCAGCCCCAAAAGATTCGTATAGATAGATAGGCAGGAGCTCCATCTGGGAGCATCTTTGATGCCCGATACCAGTACAAGCAAAATGAGATAGAGGTTGGATGATGTGAAAAAAAAGGTAAATATTTTACTAAATACATCTAGATCTATATCAGGGATATCATTTTAGGAACAACAAATAGTGCATTCAGATAATAACACACAAGGAAATTTAGTAAAAGAGAATGACAGGTCGGTTATAGAGTGTCAGTGTTTGTTTCACCCAACCAGCACAAACGCATTTGCTCAGAAATTTAACTCAGCTTGTAAAATGACTAAATGACAAATATAAAATGCAGCCCCTTATATTACAACGGGAGGAAAGCCCTGACACTGAGTCATGTCCCGGTTTTGATATTATATTGATATATTATTACCCCGGCTGTGCTCTCCACTCCCTGTGTAGCAGATTGGATGAACAAACAGGTTTCACTAATTCTATCTTCCTAGTCATCTGAGGAGCACATTAATGACCCTCTATTGCATTGTGGATTCAATGTGGCCCTCAAAACTCTGAGCCTGAGGAGCCACTCTAGTGTTGAAATTCATCAGGGCTTGTGGTGAAGTCGCTGTCTGTGGATATGACGCGTTCTTGCAGATCCAGTTAGTCGGACAGTATTAGCCTACTTCTCAGCTCGTCTTGATGACTCTTATATGTTCTATGAGTCTTAAGCGACGTCACACACACACACACACACGCACACAGTAGTGAGAGAGTCGAAGCAATTTACAAGGCTGCCCTGTTGACCAATGAACACAGCCACTGCTTTAACAAATCCATACTGTTATGGTTGATAGACTGACTTTCAGTTTTGGAAATGGAGCTCTTGTTAGACATTCAGGATTTTTGTCGTGCCCCTTCATCCCCTTCATTTTTCATCTTGCATTCCATCTGATCTCAAATCTGGAGAGAAATCAAATCAAGTAAGCCCAGAAGCAGAAGAGAGAGCGGCGGTGAGAGATGGATGGTACTGGTGGATAGATGAAGGGATAGATAGGATGGATGGATGGAAGGATAGTTTGATCCATAGGCTGAGAATTTATTTGTGCTGGTTCCTGATTGTATGCAGTGTTGGAAATCAAGCCACTTGGTTTTCACAGAACCGATATTGAAAATGAGTAAAACAAAATGCATTCATACATTTAATCAGGATGCAGTAGTTACTGATGAATAAGTGGCTCACTGGCAGGTGAAACTGTCTGGTTTCATTGTATATATTGCAAGGAGATGTAACACATCCAACAACTAGACAGGGTGCTTTATCATCTAAGAAATCAATTAAAAAACAGTGGCTATATCTGTAATGGCTGTACAGATATTATAAAAAGTAAAATATAAGAATAACTACTGTGACAGGAAACTGGGGTGGGGTATTCTGCACAGAGAAATGATACATGTCAAAACTATCTGCATGTCACTCTGTCTTTTGAAAAATAATAAATCAATACAAAAATCTTAAGACACCTTTTTTGGCAGAGGAAAATCAATTTCAAATGAAATATAGACTATGCGCAGGAAAACGACAGACACAGATGGATGGACTGATTTTCAGTCACCAGTTTGTAATGTTTTAGTGACACAATGAATGTCTGGGGAAGTGAGCGTTGTCACCAAAGGGCAGATCCACGGCTCAGACCTCACACAATGATAATCTCTCTCTCTCCCTCTCTCTCTACTTGACCTCCTCTTTCACTCCCCTCTCTCCCCTCGGCTCCACCGCGTGTTGTCATGATATCGGCTTCGAGCGAGCCCAAGGTGGCTGGTTCATGTAGAACGGCTGGCAGATGATGTAGAAACAGAGATGAGTATGTTTCTCTCCTGGTGGGTATCATCATCTGCAGGCTCTCAGTGCTGCTCTCCTTACCTCCAGCCTGCTCTTCTTTTCTATTAATAAGGCTCTTAGCTGGGAGATTGGGTTGGGAAAAGCAAGATCGGCTTTCCATAGAAAATATGTCGCTCGTGGGCCACATGCAAATGTGAGTTGCTTAGGTAACGGCTTAAAAAAAAAAAAAAAAAACTTATACCAAATTCATTTTTTGCATTTCTGTTTTATTGGGTGTAAAATTAAAGTGATGGTGAGTGAGGTTCTTTGTTTAAAGACCGTTGGTTGCACCTATGTTCAAAGATGCATATGTATTATGTGTGGGTATTTTTTCTGGTATTGGTGTCTTATCGGCTTATCAGATCTTATCAGATCTTTGTCAGTTTCAAACACAAATCAACATGTTTCAGCAATATTCCAAAGACTTGTCAGTACTGTGAGAGCGAAAAAAAAGCAGATCACCACATTAGACAAAAAAAAATGATATGAAAACTAGATGTATAAATAAGACTGTGTAATATTATATTCAAGAATCATTAAAGGTAAATGGAAACAATATTAAATTTAAAAAACTGGCTATGAACAGATTCACGTTTATCTCTGACAGTGAGGCTCATGTTGAGGAGTGTTAAAGTATGGTGTGTCTGTTAAACACATCTCTTATGTGGCTGCTGTAGGTTTGTCATTTTCTTTAGATGAATTCATGCCCGTTGTCTAATCAACGGCATCGTATGATTTGAAAAAACTGTGTTGTTAATTTGACTGTCCGCAGTGAAACGTGATAAAAGATTCTCACTCTCTGCCATGACCTGGTGGAAAAAAGCTCAAGGAGAGGCATCTGAAAAAGACGTCAGTGATTTATCTCATGTCACGCGTACATCTTGTCATCTTCATCTCTGAAGCGGCTCCCTGTGATTTCCTCTTCTGCAGGGCCATTACGGCCTCAGCTCCAACCTGCAGTGTTGAGTAGAGCACATTGCCTTCTCAGGAGTCTACCTTAATGATGTCATACCTTGCTGCAAAGTAACACTTGCAATGTTTATGCCAAGTGCAGTTAGAAATACAGGAAGTTTGTGCAGCTCTGCTGTGTCCGCACGAGTGACCTGACCGCTGCCAACACGCCCCCCGGTCGCCCACATAATGGCCGGTTTTCAGCCACAAAAACATCTGTTTTTTGGGGGGGATGGAAAGCACTGAACATCACTGCAGGGTGTCTGCTAGCTGACACAGGGCATCACTTTTCCCTTTTCCATCTGCGGTGTGCGGTGTCAGTGTTGAGGCATCACGCCCCTGTCACGGCGCTGCACTTCAGCCCTGGGTTAACCAAACACACAGGAGGAAGGGAGAGAGAGAAAGAAAAGGAAGAAAACAGAAGAGACAAGTAAAGAGAGAGATGTTTCGCCTTCAATGTGTCGCTTTCTGCTGTGAAAAATGAATGGGCCCTGTCGCTCCTGGCTGGGAGGAAAAACAGAACAGTCATTGTAATCTCACAAGTCCCTGAGCTAGCACATCTTTTCACCTCCACAAACACATACACCCTTCCTTCCATCTATCTCTGTCTCCTTCCTCCCTTATGTTTTTTAATTCACCCTCCTTTTTCTGCTGCGTGTGTATGCGCATACACGTGCACCTTTTCTGCTTCTTTTAAATCCACGGACAAATGAGACAATTGGGTTTGTTAACCATTCTGAGCAGCCCTCCGTGTCGTGAACCTTTTCCCTAGCCTTTTTTTGTTGCAGTGATACAGGGGAAGGTTGACATTTAAGGAATGGACCGGCCATGCTTCGTGGCCCTCAGTTGCCAACATTATCACCATCATCATCAGTGCTCACCGAGCTATTATCTGGCCTCTGCTGTGGTCAGGATCACGCTGACGTGTCGGCTCATGGGTCACAGCACAGAGCCCGTCGACGCCACCCCAGCTTTCCCTCATAGATTTCTTAAAAGATACGGAGGCGTTTGTCATCGCTTGTGTGCGTGGATATTTTTATCAGTATGTGTATGATGCATGTGTGTATGATGTGTATGCATGATGCAGTGGGAGTGTTAGGGGTGGTGTCAGGCAGTTATCCATGTAGGATGCGGTGTTGGTAGCAGTAACCATATCATTAGGAGTTAGCAGCGTGATGGGGGGTGGGTTGGCAGCCGGATTTAAGAAAAAAAAAAAAACATCCTTTCTATTGTACTATTGATTTTTAGCAGGAAATGATGCTGTTTTGCTGCACAAAGGGGGAAACTAAAGATAAATAGGTCCAATAATGAAAACAATAGTAATGATGATATTAAGTGGCAAGATGCTAATGATAAGAATAGTGTGAGTGGAACCAAGCATGGAGCATCATCATATTTGATTTTTTCGATCAGTGTTTCTGCTCAGCTGAGTGTACCGTTAGGCTTTTAATCTGTTTCGCATCATTTTTTTCCCCTGTGCACCTCATAAGCTCGTGGCCCCACAGTGCAGCTTGACAATGGAGAGATGGGGCTGTCATGCTGGGCTCTGTTACTCTGCAACTCACCGGGCTGCTCTTCGGCAGTCACCAAACTCTCACGTTTTCTTCTTTCCTTTCCCTCTCCATTGTTCCGCTTCGCTGTTTTAATCAAGTCCACTGCCTGCTAATTTGGAGAGGACGAGTGGGTGTCCCCCTATCATTTTCTGGAAGATGCTTCCTGAAATTTAGTTCAGTCAGGCCTGTAAGAGCTGCTTTCCAACAGCATCGTCAACTCACCTCCTCCCATCTCCGCTCACTTTTCTCACTCTGTTCGTTCTGCTTTGCTAAGTCTTGTTTGCTTCCGGCACGGTTTTGTGTTAGCTGCCATATGTGCTTTCCCCTGCCATTATCACAAACATTCTTCTGAGGCAGACATTTCATTCATACTTCTCACTAATGTTCTTGGGAAAAAGCCTACTGTAGATCCAGCATCAAACATACTTTGAAGGCAGTTTCTTTCCCCTGTAGTTTAAGCTGCACTGTCTTTAAAGGGAAACAATAGCAGAACACACTGCACTGCATGTGTGATGGATTTGTACCTTACTGGTACCTATCAGTTTTTTTTTTTAAGTACTGAAAACCACCAAAGTGCCAAAAACAAGAATTTCTTAAAGCTTGTTAACTGATTTTTTACACCTGGGGAACACAGGAAATTGACAGCAAACTGAATAACACAAGATATGACACATTACTGTCTTGACAAACACATATCAAACAGTTATATTATTACATATCCAGCAGACATGGATCGATCCTTTTAAAGAACATGTCATTTGATCAATTGTTCAAAATGTTGATTTTTTTGTTAAAACTCTAATGCAGTATTGGCACCGGTATAAAAGATTTCATGTGTTACCCAGCCCTACAGGCAACAGCAACAGTAAAAGATTCGTTAAATGTTCTTACAAAAAGCCTGTATACTTTTTCTCTCTCTTTTTGTCTCCGTTCCCTCTTGTTAAACCAATAAATGCTGCAAGACACCCTGGCAGGCTGCGGTTGCGTGCAGGCAGAAAAACAACACAGAGACGGGAAAAAACAAAGAGGAACGAGAACGACATAGAGACAGCATGAGATGTTGATGAGAGTGGAGAGGTGTATGCAGCCAAGCCCTTTTTTCCATTTTGCTAAGCGCTATGCCAGGGGAGCTTCTGTGTCACTGTGCAGGGCTGCTGAGTGTTAAAAGGAGCTTAGACTGACAGGCTGTCGGCTGGCATGGAGTCTAACGAGCCAAACCGACGGCGACACCAAACAAACACTGGGAAGTGAGGGGAGAAGGATGAGATGGGAAAACAAATGGACACGACGAAAGCCAAAGAGAGAGTTTGCGCTCCACCTTCCCCAGTAGATTGAAACTTGTGACCGCCGGTCGTTTTGGAAGCTGTAAGATGCAATTTGATGGGATATTCCTGACAGGGAGCGGGTCGACGGTTGCCAGGTGGTTCTTTAGGCAACAGTCACCCCGCCGCCACCTTGGCACATGTCAGGACTTTCAGACACTTTGTGTTCTTTTGTCAGGCTCAATAGGTGGCCCTTCACTCTGGAGCTGTGACAGCTCTCCAATACACTCGTGAAAGGTGTAGATGGGTGTTCCTGCCATTTCCCAGAACGCTTTCTCATTTTGAATGGTGAAATGCACTTCACTCGGCTTCCATCAGTCATCCCTGCTGACAGAAGAATGGAAGCAGCTACTTTCTCCCTTAGAAAGGTGAAAGAAATGTCACCATCTTGCTATGATATTCAATGTGTCAGTTAGGCAACAGTCCTCATGTTTTACTTAACAGTTTAGTAAGCTTTTCACCTAGTCCCTCTTCTTCTTTTTGGCTTCTTAACTCATTTTTTCCCCTTTTTTTTCCTGCTGTGCTTTACTTCCTTCCATTTTTACCTTCCACTGTTCATTTATCCATTCTTTCCACATTATTTTTTCATTTGCTCTTAATTCTTTCCTTCCTCCCTTTTCTCTCCTTTGTTCCTGCTCTTCTTCTTTTCCCCTTCTTTCCACATTTTCTTTTGTTTCATTATCTCTTTGTAGTACGCACTCTTTCTGCTCTTCTAACAAATTTCTTTCCCTCCTTGTTATCTTTCCTTCCATTCTTTTTCCTTTTTTTCTTTATTCACTAATTCTTTCGCTTTCCTTTCAGCCCTTCATTGTGCTCTTGCTGTGCCATCTCCCCATTATTGTTTTTTGAATAGAGTCAATTAACCATTTCTACTTATTTACCTTTCTCTTTACTCATGATCCCTATTTCCTTCTTTCTTTTTCTTTCTGGTTCATACAACTGTATTTGATTTTTGTTGCTGCCCTCTGGGTTTCTCCCCTCCCTGGTCACATAACATGCTTCTGTAACCTTAGATTATTATTCTGAACACATTATAGCTGCAGCTCTAACTGCCAGCCAAGCTCAATCAAGCCATAAAGTTAAATCCCATTTTTTCCCCAGACTGAAAAAAATGTATGTGACACACATACACACACGCACGCCCATGGACACACGCAATATAACTTCATTTTACAGTTGTTAAGTGCTCACAAAGTAGCATTTGCAGTAAAAGTCATTAATGAATTAAGTGATGAAAATTAGGATTCAGGATGAATCTCAAAGTCGGCATCAAGATGCAAAGTGTTGAGGACACGTAAGGACACATTTAAAAATCACCTCCTTGGCTGTTAATGAGAAAATAAATATGATATTATAATTTCATAAAGACAGATGGCCACCATTGGCTTAGACGCCGACATTGAGAGGAAACCAGACTATTTACAACCTAGGTTTTATTTTTGTAGCTTTGGATATAATTTCCATCAGTGATAATCATCTTTTACTCAGAGGGTTCATCACTGACATCAGGCTGCAGTAAAGTAGCAACACAAGCAATCAGATGTTCCAATAATAAATACAGGAGAATACACATTTTAATCATCAAAACCAATTCATGTCATGTCATTATGAGGAGAAATACACTTTGCCAACAACATTGTTTAGGTGACATTGACCTGCTCTCAGTTTGGACTTGAAGGCTACACATTTTTAATGCAAAGCCAGCGTTACAAACAATATATTTAATCTGTCTTTCACAGGTTCCCCAAGTTAAGTGAGAACACATTCTCTAAAAACATACAATGGTAAACTCACAAGCAGTAAAACACACTGTTGTTTACCACACACAGGGGCCAACAGCCTTACTTGGCCAGATACGACAAGTAGCTTATGGTGGCTAATGTTAGCTAGAGCAAGCTAACTTGCTGTGGAACTATACACTGACTTTATAATTCCTCTCTACCTGTGTTATCTGTCAAACTCATTTTAGCGTTTATCATTAACTAATTGTTTTCATTTGTGCTGCCCTCACTAGGAGTTATACAGGTCCAATAACACTAAAGTAATACTAAGTTGTTGAGTTTTGAGTGAATTGCTTCCACCAACCTGATGTTTACAGTTTGAGTAATAACTCTCACATCTATCTCTGTTGGATGCCCGGTGAAATTGTTTGGAGACTGAGGAATTACTGTGTATTAGTGTGTATGTGTAAAACTTTCTGTTTGTAGGAGGGTGTTTTTCTGACATAATGTGTGTGTTCTTACACTGGCTTAACACCATGCGCATTCATTCATAAGACTTGTTTTATCACTCAATCAGACCAGTGTTGGAAATGTTCATCCATCAATCCCTTCCCCCACTTTCAACTCACACCCCCACTCCCCTCGCCTGTGAGCTCTCCTGCCTCCTACTCCCAGTAAATTAATTTTTTGCACCCTTCACTTCTCCTGGTCCCCCAACCTCACATAAGCAGTTCCCCAAAAGAAAAAAAAAGTCAGTGGCTGCACTCCAATCTCATGGCTGCTCGTCATTTCTACCTTGATCAAATATTTACAGAGGGAACGCAAACCTTCTTTTCAGCTCTGTTTTTCATTTTTCGTGTTGTGCACACCGCTATGGAGCCACTTGGCTGTGATCTGTTTAAAGTCAGTGCAGGAGCTTTAGCCCAGAGAGATGGATGTTGATCAGTGGTAAATGTATTTCTGCAAGTGGGAAGGTTGAGTGGGAAAGGATACAGTGTCTGTATTACATAAAACAAAACTCCTAGTGTTTGCACTTCTTCTGCATCAGTGGATTTAACTGTAATTAATTGAAATCATCTTTTCACACATTAGGATTTGGCAAGTTGATTTAACATAAAAATGATATTGGTCTGCTCTCAAGTCTTAAGTTTCTTACTGGATAATACTGAAAATTAATCCGCATCCAGGCTGATGGTCTTGCCTGGATCTGACTACATTCTCTCTCCACACCCTGAATAGCATTGATGTTCTACATTGTACTACAGTACAATGTTACATGGGCAGTGGGCATCATTTTATATATAAAACAATACCTTGACAAAATAGCAGACCTAATGCAAATAATCATTAATAGCAACCACAAGGCAATGGTATGTTTTTTTCACTGTTGATTGAGGTTGGCTGGCAATGTGCTTTGTGTCTGTATTGTACCCATCCATCCATTATGCATCCATCCAACTCTGTCTATGGTAAACAAGGATTTGCAAAATGTGGGAGGAATATTAATCTAAATTGCATCACAAAAATGACCCGATAAGTGTGCTGAGGGAAAATGTGGTGTTTTTTGCATTCTAACACTGAGGACTGAGTGGGCTGGGGAGGTTTTAAGCTTGGATATCCACTTCATTCCTCCAGTGTAGGCAGTGGGAATAAAGGCAGTGAATAAAGAAGAGAGACAGAGTAAAAAATCACTACATGCTTAGAAGTGTGGTGTCACACACTGAGCAGAGAGCAGTGCAGAGCCCTTCTCATTAAATTCTTGCAGTGGCGTTGGTTTTTCCACTTTAATGCTTGGGAGACGCTGGCTTCCTCCTCAGAGAGAGATAGGGACTTGGGGGCCACCGAGACGCGCGCACAGCCCAATTTGTCTTAGTTCCAGGGGGAGGTGGTTTAAACAGCAATGCCCTGTCCTCTTTCTTAATCTCTCGTGACCTCTCTCTATCTTACATCTCTGTTGTGCCTTAAGCACCCTTGCTCTTCATTGCTTTGTCCTCTTCGAGCTGTCATATTTGACTTCATGTTTTGTGTTTGTCTCTCAATCTCCGAGCCAATTCTTCCTCTGACCCACTGTGAAATAAGGGTTGTGGAAGATTTTATGACACTGCAAATCAGTTCTCTTCCTTCTTTAAATTACTTTAGGTCCATGTCTTGCCACAAATTGGCATAGAAACATTTTATATCAGGAAAATCACTGACAGGCACACTTATCATGAATGTCATTTTCAAATCACAAAAATCTGATTTTTAATTCCAAGGCTTTAGTCCTACATAAGCATATTTAATTAATCATACGAATATTTAATTTATGTAAACTGAAAAAGAGCAAGTATAAAAACATAAGTAGAAAATAGTTTATTGGTAGGCTTGTGCTGGTTAATTGTAAATAATTGAATGCATGTGTTGCAAAGTCAAACCACCAAAAACAGCTGAATGATATCCCCTGAAAATGTTTCGTAGTACTTTACCGGTCTCTGAAATTCCTCTGAAAGCTCACCCTTGTTTTGAACATCGTGACCATGGGGAGCTGTTGGGCACTGTGACAAAATCAGGACATTTATCTAACTGAAATCTCTGGAATTCTCCCAGAAACATCAGTGGTCATGCTAATGGCACGGTGAGGCTGCAGTGCTCATTGTAGAGCGACAAATTGTTAAATTAGCTAGAGATGCTGGTTTCAAATTAAGGTTTTCAGTAAGTGATATCACTTTTTCACGGTTGTGAGCATGAGAGTGCAAGAAGATGTGTGTGGCAGATTTACAGAGAGATCCATGTATGATGTGAGATTTAAAGATGTTTAAATTTCAATCCAAAGATCCAATCAGGAATATAAATATTTGCACCAAATTTCATGGCAATCCATCCAGTAGTCATCAAGACATTCCTTTCTGAGCCAAAAATGTCAACTTTAAGGTGGCAATAAATATTTTCCATCACTCCATTCCTCCAGTTATCCAGGATGACTTCGCTCACTCCCTGCAATGACTTCCACCTGTCTTTTACTCTGATACATACAGATAGACACTGACAGGTAATGCAATTTGTAGATTAAAAATCAATCATAGAGTTCAGGTTATGACAATTGACCAAAAATATTGCTTTGGGCAATTTGAGCATATAATTGGGGGTTCACTGGAACGAAGGCAGTTTGACAAATCGTGAGTGACTGCAGCCACTGAACAATCAGCTAAGACGACTTATTATACAAATTAACTGGTTTCTGCAAGACAGTTATACCATCAATCTGACTGTAATTTGATTCTTGCAGATAAATCATCTCATGCAACGGTCCAGTTACATCTGTGCAGAGAGAGATTAATCCAGGTTAACTGGAAAAACAAACATATGAAGGGATTAAGGAAAGAAGGTTTCAGCAGGGCAGCATGCAGTGGACTAAATTTGAAACAATCACTTATCACTCCATCAGCTTCAGATCGACATTTGTCAGAATTTTTTGCATTGTAAAGGTGAATAGATAAGTAAGTACACAGTAATTGCAGATCTAGAGACATTATCTCATATTACAGGTGGATGATGAATTGAGTGTTTACCTGGCTGTCGTCTCCATCGGTCTCAGCAGGACCAAGGCTTGTCTTGCCCTCTGCGAGAGCATGGCTGCTAAATTTAAGATTTCCTGAGCAGGCCGCTCGAGGTGTTTGGATCCTCGCACCAGATGTTCAACAGATGGGGTTCACTAATATCACCCCAGGGTGCACAGGTTTCCACTTTAGCACTCTCAGCCTCAGTACTTCTTTCCTCTGCCGTTTCTGAGTGTGAGTGTAGCTGTCTATTGTTTATTATCTGTTTTGTGTTTAAAATCTTCTGTTTGACTTCTCATCTTCCCCTAACTCCTTTTTATACTGACTTCTCTTTGTTTTGAGACATTTTCTAACACTGGTGTAAGGACAGAGAGGGAGAGAGGTTTTCAGTGCTGGATGAGGTGAAGCCTCCCCCATTTCTCACTGCTAGACAAGCACCCATGTTCCACCTGAAACGCCTTTGGATTTACGCTGGAGAACTGCAGCCATCTTTCTTCCGTTAATCACCTCGG